>NC_068985.1:85966073-85976567 GCF_001194135.2 Octopus bimaculoides
ATTACTTACTCGGATATAGTCCAACCCTTTGTCAGCTATTTTTTGTATATGGTGTTTGGGTTTGGGGATGGTCTGTATTTTGATGTAACACGTGTGTTTACGATCGCTGTTCGGGTAGTGGAGGTATCAAGTTAAAATACATCATTATATTTGGAAAAATAGGAATAAATTTCAATGAGTATTACTTACTCGGGTATAGTCCAACCCTTTGTCAGCTATATTTGGGCTCCATGCGATGTCTTTATTTCCGATGTTCTTGGATAAGTTTCGGAGCAGTGATTTATCGTACTCACATGTTAAACTTCCCCGGTGTTTATTATTATTATTATTATTATTATTATTATTATTATTATTATTATTATTATTATTTTTATTATTATTATTCAGAAACTTTTAGGAAACATGTTTTCCCAACAAAGGCAGTGATTCAGAATGACTTTGGCCAAAACAAACTTCTAAAAGAATTGGACAATGCTTTATATATAAAAAACAAACAAAGCTTTTGCATTCTCCATCTTTATTTTTCTAATCTATTTCTGTATTATTCATATCCATATTATTATTGTTATTATTATTCATGTAATCCTCTATGCCTTGGGACCTTGTGGCCAATAAAAGAAATCATCATCTTCATCATCACTATTATTATTATTATTATTATTATTATTATTATTCTTATTATTATTGTTGTTGTTGTTGTTGTTGCCATTGCTAGTGGGTCATGTTAGTTGTAGTAGTGGTGGCTTTCTTTTTTGTTGCTGTTGTCATTGTTAAGGACATTTTCAAGTTCACTTGTGACAATTAAAGAATTCATTATCATTATTACTGTTGTTGTTGTTGCTCTTTTTGTTGTTGTTACTTTTGGAGTTGTTTGATGGCCTTATGGCAACTGAAGAAATCAATCATCTTCATCATCATCATCATCATCATCTTGTTGTTTGTGTTTCTGTGACCACTAAAGAAAAACATTAACATTGTTGTTTCTGTTCTGTATGCCCCTTATGGCAAAGAAAAATTACGTCAGTGTTCCTCTTAACATTGCTCCTCATTCTCTCTCCCCTCTTCTCTCTCTTACCCCTACAAATATTATCATCATCATCATCATAATCATCATCATTGTTGTCATTATTCCTGTCGCTATTTGCTATCGTTATCATTTGCATTGCTATTTTCCATTGCTTCACCTAAAGCCAGCATTATTGAAATAAAATTAAAGACAAGCAGGAACACCCAGTCTATTAAACTAAACAGACCTGCAGGAATTAAGAAGTTCTAGTTGAAACAAATAAAATGGAAACAGAAGAAAAAAACAAACAAACAAAAATACCAAAAAAACAAAAAAAAAACAAAAACTAATGAAGAAACGTTAGGAAATGAAGAGAAAATCATATAACTTGTTGTTGTTACATCAAATAAAATTGATTGATTTTCAGTTTTTTTTTCTTTCTTTTGAATAATTAATATATTATGCATTCCATAGATGAAAATATTTAACATTTTTACATTCTTGACAAACTGTTTGAAGCAGATCTTGCTCAGATTTCATGAAATGATAAACATAGCTTTTGGTAAGGCACAAAGATTGTTATTTGTTTAGAGAAATAGTATTGATGAATATTCAATCATTTCTTGCAGTGTATTGGTATTTATCAATTTCCAAATAAGAAACTAAAACAAAAACACACACACACACAACCAAAGTTGATCACAGAATGATCTGACCATAGAGAATGAGACACATTGCTTTGTGTAATAAATCCATTCTTTTACCAGCTTCAATAACTGGAGAGCGACCATGCTGGAGTGCTGCTTACAAAGGTGTTTCTTTAGTTGATCATACTGACATCAGTACCTTATTCTAATATTTATTTTATCAATTTCTATTCACTGAATAGCTAAGTCATCTTTTGGTGCAATCTGATGCTACTTGGCACAATAATAAACATAAACACATGCGTTATAGACTAACACACATCCACACACACACACACACACACACACACACACAGTGAGTGGCACCTTGGGCATCTGTATATTGTATGGCTAAAATTTGCCCTGTTTATAATTATACCATATGTTACGTATATATTATATGATACCTTGATACTGTGTGGACTAAGGTCCCCGTTGACAGGCTGTTGGTATTTATAGAGTGCTAAACACTTTTGGTATGCAAATTAGGGACTCCTTCATAGAGTAACTGCTGCATTTGTTGTGTATATAAACAGTTTGGCTGCTTGGAATGATGGGGACCCCTCTGATGAGAACCCAATAAGGTGCAAAAATCGATGAAGGTTGTTCATTATTTATTTTCAGTCTGCAGGGAAATGGCTGAAATTTGCCCTGTTTATAATTATGCCATATGTTATATATGTATGAGTTTGAAAAATGCAAAAATCTTTTGACTCAACCTCATATAAGAGTCTAAAATGGATTTTGAGTCCAGCCATAAACAAACACATTTTGGTCATAAAAGGCAATAGCACTTAGTGCTGTCATAACAGTAAGTGTCTAAGAACCTTGTGTTGGTCTGCTGAAAAGTGACCTTTTGTGAACGACAAACAAGACAGTTGAAAGTGTAATGAAATGAGAGATTGCAGAGATAAGATTATCTCTGACCTCCTTACCTGACACAACTTCAATAATCGTGATAAATATTTAATGGCATAAGATACGATAATGTAAGAACTATGTTAGTAGGAGAAATACTAGATCTGTGGACCGAAGTCACCAAATAAACTGTAAAAGAGGTAGGACTTTAGAATTGTAGAGACAAATATATTTGTAGGTTCTTTGAGACAAACTTCAAAGCTGGGATGAATGGTAGCAAATTCACCCAGATGCTAACAGATCCAGGGTTCAATTTTTGTCAATGAATTCAATGCAATTTTACTCTCTCATATTTTTGCTTACAATTGTTGTTTATGTTGTTACTCCAAGTAATCTTGATCAAGCAGGAATATGATAAAAAGTAATCCATGCATGACCATCCTGTCTTTTTGGAGTATCTACAACTGTGTTAATTTATCATCCCATCTTTTTAAGATGGTGAATGTGATTTGAAGGAAATTTGACAACTATTTCTCACAAGGATGAAGGCAACAGATGAACAAGAGAGCCAATGTTGATCCAGTATACATCCCAACTTCTGTTCTCACCTTCATTTTAACAATTGTTTTGTTAGGCTTGTAGTAATAGGTAGGTCTTTCCTAGACACCACTTGTGTTACTTCTTGTCAGAGACTTTGTCATTTTGTTCATAAAGTTCAGCTTCTTGAGTTCAATCCTCCTCACTTCCCTCTATGTCTTCCCAGGTATCCTTCTTCCATCTAAGCAGAAAATGCTTTTTTATATAATGCACATCTTGCACACACATGCCTCATATGTCCAACAGCAACTGAACCTTCTCTCTTGTACACTATTACGTATCTGATTCCTCTTATATTTAGATTTTTTTGTTAAAGTTTACCTCTAACGATAAAGAAAATAGGAAATGGGTGAATTATGCATATTTTGATTGTATTATTTACAAAGATGTATTCATATATGAAGTGTCATAACTTTCAGTGCTGTTTCTAAATTAAAAATAAAAAATCTGTGGAGGTAAACTTCAAAATGATTGAATCCCACTGCAAATACAAAAGCAGGACACAGCATTCACTTATAAACCTTTCATATACTCAGTGGTATATTATGGTTGCAATACAAAATACAGTATCGTTACCAATGATTAATTAAGTTTTTTTAACAACTCATTTGTGGTCTGTGAAATTATTCTACTCACCTCATCACATTTTCATTAAACTGTACACACTCTCATGTATGTATGTATGTATGTATGTATGTCTTAGTGGTGTTTCCCCCATGAATGTAAAGATCATAATGCCAGCCTAAGATTGGGAAATGAATATAAATAAAAAATCCTATTTTGATATAAGCCTTTCATGTTTATGAGAGATTGCTGCAAAGAGGTTGTCTACATGCTGCATGGACTCTACTTCAATTATACGGTGTGGATTTTTAAAATTGCATTCTCTGGTTTAAGTTCCAGGAGTGGTTCCTCTTACTTATACACACACGCGCACATGCATACATACATCCACACACACGAGGACACGTGCATATATACATACATACATACACATACGCACACACACGCACACAGAGGTATGTATGTGTGTGTGTGTGTCCATATGCTGCTTTCATGCAATTTCTTTTTTCATTGCTCGATAGTTTCTGAGACGAGGGACTATCACAGTCAGGTGGTATATCAATAGTATTTCATGATATATTACTCTAACAGAGTAGATCAATATCTACATGATATTTCAGTAGTTTAGAAAGATATATATCTCACATGGTATGTAAATATATGTAGTCGTCGATCAATATCTCTCAGTACATCAATATCTTGAGATAGTACAACACACATAGTGATAGATCAATGTCTAGTTATTTCAAGGTATGAACTACAACTGGAGAGATATCCCATGGCACATAAATAATACTGTCTGGATTAATATTTCCATTATGTCACATCGTGGTGTATAACTGGTATTAATTTCAATCAAGACAGCAGAATAATTAACATATTTCTGGGTTCAGTCCCACTGCATGGCATCTTTGCTAATTACTTTTTACTATAGTCTTGGGCTGACCAAAACCTTGTGAGTAGATTTGGCAGACAGAAACTGAAAGAAGCTTGTCACATATGTGTGTGTGGGTGTGAGTTAGTGTCTGTGCTTTTCCCCACCACCACTCGACAACCTGTTGTCAGGTGGTGGTGATGGTGGTGGTGGTGTGTTTATGTCAGTGTAACTTAGTGATTCGGCAAAAGATTACGAACAAGATGAGTTCTTAATATTCTTTTCTACTCTAAGCACAAGGCCCGAAGGTTTTTGGCCAGCCGATTTGATTGACCCCAGTACACAACTGGTACTTAATTTATTGACTCTGAAAGTATAGAAGGCAAAGTCAACCTTGGCAAAATCTGAACTTAGAACATAAAGACAGACGAAATACTGCTAATCATTTCACCCAGCGTGCTAACGTTTCTGCCATCTTGCTGCCTTAAATATTCTTTTCTCCTCTAGGCCCAAGGCCCAAAATTTTGGGGAAGGGGGCCAGTTGACTAGATCAACCCTGGTATGCAACTGGTACTTAATTTATCGACCTCGAAAGGATGAAAGGCAAAGTCAACCTCGACGAGATGAGTTCTTAATATTAACTAAATTAGGGTGGTGGCTGTGGTGGTGGAATTGGCAGAATCATCAGAACATCAAATAAAGTGCCATGCCATATTTAATTACAGTTTTTTTGTTTTGTTTTGTTTTTTCATTCTAAGTTTAAATCCTGTCCAGGTTAACTTTTCTGGGGTGGATAAAATAAAGTAGCATTTAGTTATTGGAGCTGATTTCCTCTGATGCATCTTGGATAGAAATAGAATTATAATAAATGAAGAAATCAAGGTGGATGGATGGAAGACAAAATCAAATCTCTGTCGAATTTTGGGAAAGAGGAAGGTCTAAAACCAAACTTGTCAAGATCTAATCTCAGAAAGTAAATCTATGGAATCAACCTTTTTCATTATTGTCACCTTTCTATATCATTCAATCAGCATGCATTTGGTGAGAGTCAAAACAATGACTTGCATATTTAGTGTTAATAAACTCCAGCAGATTGAAAGGTAGATTTGCTAATCATTGGAGGACAACTTCTTTCAGACGAATGTTCATCATAACAAGCTCATTTCGTTGGAATAAGAAGATCTTGGTACAGAAATGTGAAGAGACAGACAACAAGGTTAAGCATCTGTTTTGACCCTGTTGTGTGTCTCCTCAGCCAAAGCTTCTTCAAGGTCAATGAATCTAACAAGAGTTTTGGTCCAGGCACTGGTGTCTCAAAGTCTCTTTATGTCAATGAATCAATGTATTATGAATTCACATTTGTCTCCAATACAACAGCAATTAGCATAAACACATCTAAATTTGCTGGAATCTGCTGAGAAGAAAAATGTGTTGTCGTTTATATGTTATGTTGTGACAGATGTATTGTAACTTCCAGAAGCTGTATAGTGTGAAATGAGAATAATCATAAAGAGTGGATCAAAGTAACTATAAAGAATAAAATAACACTTGTTGCTTAGCTTCTGATCAGCCAGGAGTGAACAGACCTATCACTGAAACTATTCCAGCCATGACAATCCAGTTTATCATTCAATCAATGTTTGTTCTTTCTTTAATCATGGTAGTGTGTGATTTGAGGGAGATTTTGTTATTATTTCTCCTATGTCAAGCTTCCTGGCTCAATAAATACCATTAATATGCTGAGGTTAATTTAATTAAGTACATCACCTATCAAATAACAATTGGTCTTTCCGCTTGGGCAAAAATCAATATGTTACGAAATCTTAATTCAAAATAAATCAATAACAATCATATACTCCACTATCACTACTACTGCTAATTACTAATCCTGCGACTAATGATAATAATGATAATTCAGTTCTACAAGACAATAAAAAGAAAATGGATCTCTGTTTCAATGATGAATTTTCCAGATGTTTGATCAAAATGAACAACTATAAGTGGTTGAGTATTTCATAGACACAGTGTGTGGTTAACCTTTTGAATTACCAGTACAATCCATGCAATAGACTACCACATATTATCAGTCTCCCCAAATTCATTTACAAGGCTTGGCTTAGCACCTGGCTATGGTAGAAGACATCCAAGATAAATGCTGTGGGGTTGAACCTGAAAACTCATGACTGTAAAGTGAATTACTTACCCATTTGGCCATTGCTGTCATCAAATCCTTACTACTATATAACATAAGTGAAAGATGAACCGGTATTTAGTTCTTCTACTTGCTAAGAATAACAGCTAAATTCCATAACTCAGAAAGGATATCTAATGGGCAGGTGATAAGCTCTTTAGTGCTGGTTACCTGAAAATGGTGTTGCAATTTAAACACTGATGAACCTTATAACACACACATCACACAGGAAAATAAATACTTATTTTAGTTATTCTTGAAAAGATAGACTTTGTGACTGATTGCACCAGGGTTGTAACAAGAGGTGTACCTACTTGTAACAAGAGGTGTACCTTCTGTGCTATTTAGGTCTAAGCATTTTAGTCATAAATGGTTAAATGGCATCAAATTATGCTAAACCAAGGAATATCTGAGGCACTGAATATATTGATCACTTCTTGGGAATTCAGTCATCTTTTACCTTTTATTTACTTCAGTCCTTAAACTGAGGCCATGCTGGGGCACCACCTTGAAGAATTTTTAGTTGAATGAATCAACCCCAGGACTTTCTATATTTTCTAAGCCTGGTACTCATCCAGTCCTTCTCTTTTGCTGAGCCGCTAAGTTACAGGATGCAAACAAACCAACACCAGTTGTCAAGTGGTGGTGGGTTGCACAAACTCAAACACACACACATACACACTCACATGTGCATATGCACACACGTACACACACACACAATGGGCTTCTTTCAGTTTCCATCTTCCAAATCCGTTTACAAGGCTTTGGTCAATCAGAGGCTTTAGTAGAAGACACTTGCTGAAGATGCCATACAGTGGGACTGAACCCAGAACCATGTGGTTGGGTAGCAAGCTTCTTACCACAGGGCCATGCCCTACCCATGTCCATCAATATTAATGAAATAAATTCATCAGTAAAGGGTATATAATGAAGTCCTCAGTACCTTCATTCCTTAGCACAAACCTCACCTGTGATTCATCTTATCAGGCTCAACCCATCTTCACATAATCAGGCTTATTATCATCTACCAATGATCTTTGTAACACCCTCACAACTTTCAATTATTTCTTAATTGGATCTGTTTATTTACTAATAACAGGATTGTTGTTAAAACTTTAAGTTCAATACAACTGAAGAGAGAATGTCTAATTCTTAAATGGTGTGTCTGTGTGCTTGGAAACAATTATCTATTTTGATATATATTTATATTTAAATACATTGTATGTGTGTATATACATGTGTGTGTGTATGAGAAAATATCATCATGTGCATGTGTTAGTGTGTAGACATGCATATGCATTTGCTTGTACATATACACACACACACATTTATATAGATAGATACATGCATGCATATGTGCACACACACACATACACCTTTCTGTTTCGATGTCCAAGCATGTGTATTCTCATCTACCAAGTGAAAGATATGAAGATATGAGTTGGTGGGATGTTTGTATGTGAAGGTCAAAAGGTGTGTACAGTGTACATCCGTTAGTTTATTCTCTGCTGTAGATTTACTGGTCCAGAACAGACAAATAAGCTTCCTTTCTGTCTATACCTTCGAGAATCAAATTCATTTCTCTGTCAGACATGGTTCTTGATTTATCTTCCCAAACTTTTCTTCACTCATTTTCAGTTATGATGCCAACTCACTGACCCACGTTGACATGTTGGCATTGTGTACAAATACAATGTTTCCTGGCCTCCATTAATGCTCTTTATGTGCAAAAGACACCACCACCACCACCACCACCACCTCCACCATTACTAACGATGATGATAATGATGATGATGATGGTAATAATAATAATATACATTAAGTGTAGTATATATATAAAGATGGTGAAGAAACAATTAAGCACATTCATTGTATCTTGCTGGCCAATCACAGCCAAGAAAGAATACATCTGCATATATGAAAGAGTTAGAGGCTTTCATACACTGAAAGCGATGCCAGCGTTATAACATACCAAGAGAGATACAGGATGGTGTACCCAGATATATACCAGCAAAGGTCTCCAAGAAAGACAAAGCCACTATATTCTGCGGTATAGCACTTGATAAAAGACAGGGAGGGCCAAGACTAATCATTCGTTAAATATTGTTGTTGAGAACGACTGTGAGGTGTGCCACCAAATTGAATCCTCAGTTGAGAAAGAAGATAATGAATCTTCCAAATCTCTAGAAGTAAAACAGCGAATGGGGGTCTGGAAACAGAAATAGGGATTACTTGGGAATACTTAGTACAGGGGAAGATGTAACCAGAAGCTTGGGACTTGCAAATGTACACAGCAGACAGCACTGCATGTTCCAATACACATGGTATGTTTAGTAGCTTTAGTATGAGAGGAAAACGGAAGACCACAGCAAAACAATACTAAGGTTGGCGGAGCTCTACTCGCTATTGTAGTGAAAGTACAAAGTACATTCAATATCCTTTGATTATACTTTCAAAATAAATAAATCTCGAATGTTAATTGATTGTAAAATAAATGATGATTGAATTATCATGATTATGATCATGATAACGGTGATGATGATGACCATGATGATGATGATCATCATTCTCATCATCATCATCATTATTTTATGGTTCACTTTCCTATGCTTATATGGATCAGGCAGAATTCATTGAGGCAGATTTTTCTACAGCTGGATGTCATTCTTGTAGCCGACCCTCACCTGTTTCCAAGCAAGCTTATAATTCCACATAGCTTGACATATTTTCACAGAAGATTAGAAGTGAAAGATATCCCTTGTATGATGGTCATGTATTTCACTACAATCATGTGATGTCAAGACAAGTGTACACAAACACCTACACATTTATACACCCGACCACACACAGATGATGGGCTTCTTTCAGTTTCCAGCAACCTAATCCACTCATAAGGCTTCACCAGTCAGCGGCTATAGTGGAAGGCACTTGCTCAAGGTGCAATGCAGTGGGACTGAGCTGAAAATCTGGGGTTGAGGAGAGAACAAGTTAACCTTGAGAGACAAGAGAAGTGGTTTGGTGAGATAGACCAGGGAGGGAGTGAGAGATACGTATAGTGATAGGGGTAAGTGAACAGGACATGGTTCAGTGGAGAGGAAGAAATAATTTGGTAGAAGGATACATATGAGACAAGCAACATAAAAAGTGAGTCAAGAGGGACAATGTTAAGAATGAGGTGAAATGAAATGGTTCCAAGCAGCGAGAAAGGGAGCAGGTACTTTTCCATTGCATAAAACCATATTCCACTGCAACTGGTCCAACAATTTTAGGAACTAACTGAGCAATAACACTTTCTGTAACTTTCATAATCTGGTCCAGCATTGATAACCTGGTCCAATAATTTGATATAACCCCTCTCTAAGGTACCTCTTTTACCTTTCTAACACCTGACTATAATGCTGCTGGTAAGTACAGGTAACTAGGTCACATCCTACACTCTCAGATTTTTCAAACATATCAGCAGTAATTCCTGATGGTCTTGGAGTTTTTCATATCCTTAATTGCTCTATGATGACGATGTTGAAATACATATATACATAAATACAGATACATATAGACAGGTACACTCACATTTGTCCATATATACATGTATGCCACATATACTCATGCATATGCATGCACACATAGAAACCTGTACATACACACACACACACACACACACACACACATACACACACATACATATATATACATATATATATATATATATATATATATA
>NC_068985.1:85976956-85977856 GCF_001194135.2 Octopus bimaculoides
TGAGATTCCGATAGTGAATGGGAATTGATTTCAAATGTACTTCAGTAATATCAGATTTAAACATTACATTCATCTTAACATGCCTTTAACACCCACCACAACTTTCCATTTATGTGTGTGTGTGTGTGTGTGTGTGTGTGTATTATATGTACATATCTATATCTACATATCAATCTATCTATTTATATATATCAAATATGTGCTTACAGTAAGTACATACATGCATAAATGTACACATATATGCATGTACATTGAAGCACATACGTATATATATATATATATATATACACATGTGTGTGTGTATGTGTGAGTGCACGTGTATGTATGTGTGTAAGTATATGTACATATATGTACACACACACACACACACACACAAATATACGAGGATGCTATGCATACATATACGCAAAATACAGAAGCATACATACACATGCCTATGTATGTCTTTTTAAACACATATGCATATATACGTATGCCACATATATGTATGCATATGCACGCACACACACACACACACACACACACACACATATACACACACACATATGTGAGTATCTACATATGAGATATTGCTTAGTGGCACTATCTTATATGGGAGACTAATGATTAGCTCTGTCTACTTCAACATTCAGAGGAAATATGCATTTGTCAGATCATCATCATCATCATTTAATGCCCATTTTCTGGCATGGAGTAGACCGTTTGACAGGAGCTGGTAAAGCCAGGAGTCACACCAGGTTCTAGTTGTCTGTTTTGGCATGGTTTCTACAGCTGGATGCCTCCATAACGCCAACCACGTTACAGAATGTACTGGGTGCTTTTTATGTGGCACTAGCACCATTAATCAAGTGTGTATGTGTGTGTGTGTATATATATATATATATATATATATATATATAT
>NC_068985.1:85978233-85983689 GCF_001194135.2 Octopus bimaculoides
TATATATATAATGTCTGTGAGAAAAACAGCACCATGACACAATTCACTCTGCCAGAAATTTGGAAACAACATGCTGTACTGCTTGGCATTCATGCCAGAAGCTCCAATATGAACGTTGCAGAGTGTTTGGGTGCCCATCTTCAGTCTCTAACTCCTTACAAACTTTGTAGATGAAAGATCTGGTAACTTTTAAAAATTGAGATATTTCTAAATCGCTATGCTCAGCCTTTATAACCACAATAACAGCTTGTCTCTTCACTTTTTGAGTAAGCTGAGGGTCTGCCATTATTATTTTCTGAATCAAAGATTATACAGAGTTAGCAAAATATGCAGCAATGACCCAAAAACATATGTCCTCAAATATCTTACACACCCTGTATGTCTATTAAAATGAAATGTCAGTGTTATTTTCATTTTTGTGTAATTTAAACAACAATTTATTCACTGTCCCCTGTATATGCATATTGGTATGTGTATATAAAGGTGGTGAGCTGGCAGAACTGTTAGCATGCCAAGCTAAATGTTTAGCAACATTTCATCTGTCTTCGTGTTCTGAGCTCAAAATGCACCAAGGTTGGCTTTGCTTTTCGTCCTTTCAAGAACGATGAAATAAGTACCAATTGAGTACTGGGAGTCAATGTGAGTGACTTAACCCCTACTCTGAAATTGCTGGCCTTGTGACAAAATTTGAAACCAATATGTGTATATATTGATATATAGATATTTAAATACACATGCATATACAGAATTTTAAAATATAAATATGTTTATGTGTGTGTATGCATATACATATGTGTGTGTATGTGTAAGTATGTGTATATATATACACATACATGCAGATGTATGTTTACATACATATGTATACCTCCATATATAAATGCATGCACATGTAGATGTTATATAATACTAAATTTATTTTGAAACATAAAGTAAATACAAATTTCCTCAGTAAAAATGTTGAGCGATGTTAGGTTGGCATTAAGAAAACATGACTTGATTCCTTTTGAAATATCTAAGAGATCATGTCTACTTGAAGATGCTACAGAACAGGAATGTCAAAAAGTAAAGGTAATTAATCATGAACTTCTTAGTGTTTCCAATCATTAAAAGATAAATAAATAATTCTTCATTTTCCATTGAACTGTAAAATAAAGTTTTAATACAGAAATAGCTGAGAGTTGAATGATTCTTCATATGGAACTAATAATTGATCTTGGGTATTTCTATGGTACCAGTTTCGGATGGTATCCTGCTCCATGTTAGTTCTAATCATTTGTACACACTCATCTACCTATCAAAACTTCTGTCAAATGTAAACATAATAGGCTGGATATTGTTGTTTGGAACAGAGTGGCAAAGGTATGTACCGTCATAGAGGTTAGCTGCCCGACAGATATAAATATCTTTTTGAAAATCAAAGAAAAAAGAGGATATCTATGGATAACTGCTTTGAAACCTCCAGCTTCCATATCCAAACTATGAATTCATATTCCTACCAATAATAATTGGAGCACTAGGTTTTTGTTAGTAAATGCTTAAAGAAGAATCTGGATAAACTGGTATTTTAAGAAAGAGAAACTGACTGGCTGATTCGTACATTACAAGTGCAATCTGTGAGTGGAACAGTAAAAATATGCAAGCTCAAGTTCCAAATGTGAATTTGTCTGGGTTAACTACATCCCAAAGATGGAGCCTTGTATCTTTGTTGGAAACCAGCTCCCTCCTCAGTGGAAGATTTATAATAATTAAAAAATAGAAGAGACATACATACATAAGTACATACATAAGTACCTGCAGCATGCATATCTGCACACCTGTATGCCTGTCTGGGATGCCCAAATAGAAAAGAATTACCTGAAAGGTGCCAAATTTTATTTAATTATTTGCTGAAAGATAAGGAAGATGAAGCATTGTACCACCACTAACTCTGAGGTTTTACTCTTTTATCACCCTTGCCATACTCCACTCTGTCTTCTCCTCTTATCGTCCCTTATCCTTCCATCTTAGATCATTACCGACTCTTTCTTCTCTCCTCCCACAGTTTTAGGAGCCATGAAAAAGTGCTCAGCACACTGTGAAATCACTGGTGTTAGGGACAGGAATCCAGGAATAGAAACCATGCCAAAAGTAGATAATAGAACATGATGAAGTCTTTTGACTTATCACCTCCTGTCCAATTTGTGCCAGCATGGAAGCCAGATGTTAAACGATGAGACAACGGTGATGATGGTGATGATGGTGATGAAACTTTGAGAAGCAAGAGTGTAAATTTTTAGTTTCCAGAAAATTAATACCAGTGTGTTTGTGTTGTGTGTGTGTGTGTGTGTGTGTGTGTGTGTGTGTGTGTGTGTGTGTGTGTGTGTGTGTGTGTGTGTGTGTGTGTGTGTGTGTGCGTGTGTGTATGTGTGTGTGTGTGTGTGTGTGCATGTGTGTGCAATTAAGAATATTCTCATTAAATATCTTGATGTCTCTATATTCACGTTTTTTCTTGCATTATTAAACAAGTAAGAGTTTGAATAGAACATTAATTGCTTTAACCTCAATGAGTTATCCTTATTTGCCATTCTATGAGGGTAGGAAAATGACTGACAGTCAATGAGTTGCAAGAAATAATGATTGATACTAAACAAGATTTTTCATTTACTTTCAAGTGTGTCTCTAATAAAATGGTTTTGTAACTTGCAGAAAATTACTTTCTTAAAATTTTCTTTTTCAAGAACAATTTAATCTTTACCAATAAGATTATTATCATTATTATTATTATTATTATTGGGCTATTAACCTCATGTTTAGAGATGAAGCATTTTATTTTAATATTTACCACATTGTGATCAGTTTGATCTCTGATCATCAATTTGATCAAAACATTGCGTAGATATAAAAATTTGACAAATAAAAATGTTTCATCTTTAAAGATGAGGTCAATGGTGTGATAAAAAATATAACAAAAATCAAACCATTTTAACAATAACTCATCTCACACATTTAATTATATCTTACTAGTTAACCTTGTAAAGAACTGCTGTATTAACAGTCTAGATTTCCATAAGAAGGACACCTCCTCCTTTACCATTGGAGAAAGAAAAAAACCTCTTTCACTTGTAAAGCTGTAGATTTATTTCTTATAAAATGATTACATTGCTTTGGCACGTCATCTATTTTTCATTTTATCTCTTTTATTTGATTCAGTTATTTAAACTGTGGCCATGTGGGGCAACACCTTGAAGAATTTTAGCTGAATGCATCGACCCCAGTACTTACTTTTTTAGAGAGTGGCACTTGTAATATTGATCTCTTTAACCAAACTGTTAAGTCATAGGGATGTATGCACATCAACATTGCTTCCCAGTTGGTGTGTGTGGGGGACACAAAGACAAAGTGACACACATTCACACGCATGCACGTGCACACACATGTATGACAGGCTTCTTACAATTTCCATCTACCAAATCCACTCACAAGGCTTTGGTTGGCCTGGCACTATAATAGAAGACGCTTACCCATGGTGCCATGCTGTGGGACTGAACCCAGAACCATGAGGTTTCAGCCAAGCCTTCGTCTGTGTTTCCATTTTTTCCTTCAGTTACAGAAAGATGTGAACTTAGTTTGTAAGGTAATTTATACACACACACACACTCACACACTTGTATGCATACACACACATGCATGCACACATGCATGCACGCATGCATGCACGCACACACATTCCTTCATTAGCATATACATACAGAAACACTGATCCTTCACTATACGCACTTAATGGACAGATTTGTTGTGAGCAGTAACTGTTTGCTGAGTGTGATAAGAGCTGCTGATAAGATGAGACATTGTTAATCTGTTATGAAGTGGAATGGGCTCTGCTAAGTTTTAAAAAAGTCCTAATTCATGATTTACATCACAACAGCGTTCTTACTTCTCCAAATCAGAGGTTGAGGACCCAAGGCCAGACAGGATTATAGCTTTTCAGATTAGTTAGACTCTTCATGTGTCAATGACCAAAAGTGGATAAGAAATGTTCTTATGCTTGTACATCATTTACATTATTTACATTTGATGGATATTTGCCCTCTTGCTTGTTGTTAACACAATGTTTCGACTGATATACCCTCCAGCCTTCATCAGTTGTCTTGGAGAAATTTCGAACCTGGGTTCTCATTTCTAAGGTATGCCCGTGAGCATATGGCATAGTGGTTAAGAGCGCGGGCTACTAACCCCAAGATTCTGAGTTCGATTCCAGGCAGTGACCTGAATAATAATAATAACAATAATAATAATCATAATAACATCGAAAAATACCTTAGGAATGAAAACCAAGGTTTGAAATTTCCCCAAGACACCTGATGAAGACTGGAGGGCATATCAGCTGAAACGTTGTGTTAACAACAAACAATATGAGGACAAATATCCGTAAAAATGTAAATAATGTACATAATTCCTCATCTCTTAAATATAGAACTATTCTTATGCTTAGTTTACAAATAAAAGGAACATAGCTTGAATCTAGGATTGATAGGTTAACTTTTGCTTATATAATCCATTTATGGTTTGGTTTCTATGTCTGGATTCCTCCAGAAATGGAAGGTCCAAAAGAGATCAGTCACAGAGGACAATGACTGAATAAAACTAGCTCAAACTTGTTGAATCTTCTTAACCACAACATATTTCAAATAGATGTTTAATCAATTTGTTATATTTTTACCAAGAGATACAACTTTTGTTTCTGATTATTTTGAAAATCATGAAGAATTCAGTAAAATCACTGTGTCATTGTGAAGTTTTATGTGAGGAACTTGAAAAAAAAAAGGTTTTTATGGAAGATTTTGATTTAGATAACTTTAGAATAAAGTTTGTATCAAAGATCCACAGCAACCCCAGGTGCGTTGATATCAAAAGGGTTCATAGGTAAGCTGGTTCACACATTCATTCAATGCAACACATTGAAAATCTCTGAAGGATCATTGTTTTTGTATATATGTTTTTGTTTTGTCTATGTTCAATATTTTAGTAAAGATTATAAAAGTTATGTTGAAATATAGGTTTTTCACAGATATTTTCAAATAAATGATGTCTGTCAGACATTTATAACTTTTGCTCACGCACACAAAACAGAGAATAATAATTATGTACAGATACGTATGAATAATATTTATTTGATGCAGTAGTGTAACAGCTGTTGTAGTCATTGCAGCATTCTGAGTTCAAAACTCATTCAGGTCTACTCTGGCTTTTGTCCTTCTGGGGTCAATAAAATATTCATTAAGCTGGTGGATTGGCAGAAAAGTTTGAGTTGTTTTGTGTTATTTGTTGTGCTCACTGCATTCTGAATTCAAATCCTGCTAATATCTTGGTCTACTCACAAAATAAACTCAGTCTTTTTTGGCAGAAGACTTGACCTGTCACCCAGTTTTATGCTGCTACTTGGCCCTTGTGTTTCTTTAGTGGATTCCCCCCCCCCC
>NC_068985.1:85983699-85989130 GCF_001194135.2 Octopus bimaculoides
CCACACTGTTACAAATATTTGCTGTTAGGGATCCAGTTTGAGAATACCCTCCTTTCTTTCTCTCACTAAACTAAAAACAACGAAAAAAGAAAGTAAAAAAATACTCAAGAAAATCATCATCATCAATTAATGTCCATTTCCTATGCTGGCTAAGCTGGATGGCCCTAGCAGGAGCTGGCAAAGCCAAGGGGCCACAATAAAGCAAGATTGTCACAACTGAAGGGATTATGATCATGTGTGCTCAGTCACAGCTGACCTTGGCCTGAACAACAACTGGGTTTGCTGTGACTCAACCATTGAGTCAGCCTAAGATACTACATTTTATACTTAACCAAAAGTACTTGACACATTTTGTACTTAACCCTTTGAGATCTGCTGTTTATTTCAATTGAACAATGTTTGTAATGATAAACAGGAGTGGTCATCATAACCTTCTGAATCTGTCAGAAGACTGGAAAATTGAGATGGGATAGGTTATGTAAGAACTGCATATGTGTGTGTGTGTGTGTGTGTGTGTGTGTGTGTGTGTGCATACTTGTGTGCAAACACTGACATGATGATACCTAAAGTCTCACATGTCATCTTCTGCCAGTCAAATGCTAAAGTGCTGCCTTTATGTAAACTTTTAAGCAAAAGTACAGCCAACAACGTCACATCAGTGAAACAGTTTGATTCCACTGTCATCTTAAATAAGACATTTTTTTATGAGGAGTCATTCTGAAGATAGCTTTCCAAGTAAAACTTACTTTAATGTAGGCATTTAGAAATATTGTTTGTTTGTTAGTGTTGTTTAGGCCACTCCTACCAACACACACTTTGCTACTATGCCAAATGATAGTTTTTCTGCCAGGCACCTCTTTAAATCACGATTATACTTTATGATTGATTAGTATTAACTCATCGTTTTATCACATCTTTACCCTTCCCTAGAAACGTGATATTTTTTTCCTTTTACTGTAAGCAATGATCTCTCAAGACAATAATGGTGCTAAGCAGACACAACTTGATGATGGCAACATGCCAAAAGCCGTCATCACATTGATATCAATGCCATTTCTCAAAGAACCTGGAGTATATTGAACCTACCAACATTTGTTCCATACCAAATAATGTAGCTGTTTTAAGCAGGTAAAATATCTTTTGCTAAACTGAATGTAGCATTTTCCAAACTGTATTTTGGTGTAAATGATTGGTTTTGATTGAATCAGAAATCTTGAAACAAAGTAAGACAATAGATTCTTGCAGCTGACCTGAGAAAATCACAACCATTGTTTTAGCATCCACTTTTCAATGCAAACAGAATTCATTGATGCAGATTTTCTATTGCTGGATGACCTTCACCTGTATCAGGTAAGTTAATATTTCTCCATGACGATATGTTTTCTGGTTTTTTTTTTATGGAAGATTGGAAATGAATTATATTGTCTGCATGATGGCCAAACAGTGGTATGAATGTGTGGAACTGGCACCTGCAAGACAAAGACCTCTCACAACTGGGAGAAGGAATTATGTTCCAAGTTCAGAGATGAGGCTGCAGCTAAGGATCCGTAGTAGGCTTCCGAGTTTGCAGGTATTTATTTTATTAGAGGAAAAAGGACAACAAAAACCAAGGCAGGATGAATATCTCAAGTCATTTAGAATATTTAATTAGGGTAAGGTGGATTTGAGGTAATTAATTTATTTGTTAATTAATCTATTAATTAATTATTGCATGTCTCACAGCTGTTTCATGGATATCCCAAAGAAAAGGAAAACACTTCAGTTCTTGACTGGGATTTATAATATGTTACTACCTATAGTATACAAATATATGTATATGCTATACACATATAATGAGTTCAGACAATGGTGAAATATGGATCATCAAATAGAACATAGGTTTATACGTTGATAAAAGTGTTATGTTGATTCAAGCTCAGTTCAGGAGTTGAGGTTTATCATTTCTAATAAGAAATGTATGTTGCTCAATTCGACATGATATGTAATATATTGCACTGTGTTTTAGAACTGATACTATTTTACTCCCATTATAATCCTTTATGAGTTGATGGGAATTAGAAACAGCAAGAGTTCAACAGGAGAAAACTATTTATAAAAGGTTTGATGCTGTATTTATGTAATCTAACTTGTGTATACAGAGAAATGTGTAAGTGTTACTTGCTTAACAACTGTTCTTTGTTGTCTAAAATGTGTGAGAAAAATACAAATGCATATTGTGAGAGATCTGTCTTAAAATTATAATGCTATCTAACATGAATTCTTGTCACATCTCAAGTTAATCTCTTCAGAGGGGTCAAAATTCAGGTTATTTATAAGCACCTTCTAGAATGCTCAGCATTTTTTTTTTTTTTTTAAGTTTGGCAACAATTCATTACAAGTCTCACAAAATAACCTTGGCTGGAATAAATGCCCGAAAGTGTATCTTTGCATCCACACAAACAGTTTAGAAGATAGAATCATTGGCTTGACAGTATTTTACTTGTGCAAATAGAAACTTTTAAGCTTGATTTGAGAGACAATGAACTGCTGTACACCTACATAAAATAAATATTCCTATATTTGTCTGAAAATAAAACTCAAAGTCTCCCAGGTAAAGAACACTGATACACAGTTTTGGATCTCTTAGAAGATCTTATGAAGAGCGAAAACGCAAAATCAAAATAAGAAACCAAGAAGCCATACGTATGACAGACATTAGGGAAATAGGGAATATCCATTTACTAAGGATCCTTCCTTAAACCGAAGTCAGAACTCACGGCTTCTTTCAGACACAACTGCTACAGTTCAATGAAACATTTTAAATAGAAACACTTTTCAAACCAGTAGAATACCTTTTGATGGTTTAGACAAAGAAAGGATTTCCTTGTATAATTATTTATACGTGTTTATTTTCATGTATATACATATATATATATATGTGTATATACATACATACAAACATTGGTTCTTTCTCTATTGGCAAGAAATCTTGAAATAAACTGAATAATGACATACATACATGCATAAATGTATCATATCCCTTTGGCAACATCTTCTAACCACCAAGTGTTGAAGTGCATCCTTTGACCAAGTTTGCACACATGAGGCTGATAACATCATAAGACTTGGAAGGCAGCTCCTTGAGCAGCATTCCTTGTCTGATAACTTTCAATACATACCCCAAAAAGTCCCACAACTTTACCGCAACATATCATCATACATACATACATACATACCCTGTTGTTGAAGTTGAAATTCCAATGAACGAGCCTTGGATCTAGATTAGAAACTGGTTCTTTCTCTATTGGCAAGAAATCTTGAAATAAAACTAAACAATGACATACACACACATGTATGAATATATATATATATATCAATGTTCTAGTAATTATTTTATATTGCATGTATGAAAAATTACGATGGAAAAAACAGTGTGACAGGAGTGAGAAGATAAATAGACATGGAAGTAATGAAAGGATAATCAAGGATAGACAGCTACATGTTGGTTGTTGATAAGGAGACTGAATAGAAAAGCAGCAAGGAATGATAGAAGGAGGACAGAGTGATGGAAGAAGGAATAAATGGAAGTGAGAGAGAGAGAGATGGTTGTCAACAATGAGTTAGAAATGACAGAGTGATATGTGAGAGAATATGATGGTTGGTGATAAAGATGAGTGATGGTGAAACAGACAACAAATGATGGATAACAATAAAGATGGGTGAGAGGAAAGGAATAGTGAATATTAACATGTAACAGGATAGAGAGCAATGGGAGACAGAGAGAGAGAAAATGATGGTTAGCAATAAATAAGTGTGATATTAGGGACAGAATGTAGACAAAAGCAACAATATTTGTTATAACACAAATGACATGATCGGAGAAGTCATAGAGAGATAAAGGTTGATGGAGAGGGTGGTAAAAATTGGTGCCGTGATGCAATGGTTTCCTTTGACACATGAGCTGTGATTAGAGAGAAAGGAATGAAGAGATGAGGCCAACAGCAGATGGACTCTGACCATGGGCATAATAAGTGAGACAGACCTACACATGGATATTATGGACTCCAACTTCCATCGCCATTTCTGTTTCCCTTTTGTCATGCTTGAATAGCTTGGGTAAGTCTTCCCCAGTATAATGTGTTGCAGACTTTTATGATTTCATCCATGAACATTGCTCTCAAGAATTTCAGTGTTTTGAGAGCAGTCTTCACTATTTTGTTCCATCTGCTCTCTTGTCTGCCTTCTCCAGGTTCCATCAACTTTGAGTCATTGTTACTGCGTTATACAGCTGACATGCCCTAAATGCACCATTTGCCCATACAATTATTATTATTATTATTGTTTTTGTTTTTGCTGAGTCTTTGTATATCCTGCTTTTCTCTCCCTTCATTTCTTGCTCTCTGTTTTGCTAATCTTCTGCATTTGATGCTGATATTTTGCTGCCAGGCAACACCACACTCATTACACATGCATCAAACAATGTGTCCCTTCACATAGTTTCAGTTTACCAGATTCGTTCATATGACATCAGTTAATCCAGGACTAGAAGGAGAAGGCACTTAAGCAAGGGACCATGCAGTGGAACAGAGCCAGAAACCAACTGGCTGTGAAGAAAACTTCTTAACCACAAAATTATACCTATGCCTCCCTGTCTCTTTATGTGTGTGTGTATATATATATATATATATATATATACATATATATATATATATATATATATATTATATATATCATCACCAACATCATCATAACCACTAACATTATCATCATCATCACATGACAGTTTTGCTATGCATGAGTTGTTTTTCTCCAACATGGCATCATGCCCCATGGTACTGTCCCATGTCATCTTGGTGATGTTTAACCCCTTGAGATCCTTCCTCTGTTTTGACTTAATCTTCCTCTTCTGCAAGGTTCTTTCCCTTCATCAGCTCAGCACTGATCTACCCATTTCTTGACTTACAACTTTCTCTCTTGCACACAAACATCTGTGTGTGTGTGTGTGTGTGTGTGTGTGTTGTGTGTGTGTGCACATACATGTCTTTACAGTTCTCCTACTTCGTTGGTTTGCTTAAGTCCTCATGACTTAGTGGTTCAATAAAACAAACTGACAAAATAAGTTCCAGGTTTAAAACAAAAAAATAATTACTGGGTTTCATTTAATCAAGCAAAACCTTTCAAGGCAGTGCTCCAGCATGTCCGCACTTCAATGACTGAACAAGTAAAAGCACACACGCACACACACACACACACACACACACACACACACACACACACACACACACACACCTTACATAAGAGTTATAATTTATGTATTTCAGTTTCTCATCATTTTTTGCATTTCCTTTCTCTTTCTCAGACACAATCTCTCTCAATCTCTCTCTCTCTTTTCCTCTCAATCTCTCTCTCTCTTTTCCTCTCAATCTCTCTCTCTCTCTTTACCTCTCAATCT
>NC_068985.1:85989410-85990815 GCF_001194135.2 Octopus bimaculoides
AATCTCTCTCTCTCTTTTCCTCTCAATCTCTCTCTCTCTTTTCCTCTCAATCTCTCTCTCTCAATCTCTCTCTCTCAATCTCTCTCTCTCTTTTCCTCTCAATCTCTCTCTCTTTACCTCTCAATCCCTCTCTTTCTCTTTTCCTCTCAATATCTCTCTCTCTCTTTTCCTCTCAATCTCTCTCTCTCTTTTCCTCTCAATCTCTCTCTCTCTCTTTACCTCTCAATCTCTCTCTCTCTCTCTCTCTTTACCTTTCAATCTCTCTCTCTCTTTTCCTCTCAATCTCTCTCTCTCTCTCTTTACCTCTCAATCCCTCTCTTTCTCTCATGTACCACAGTTACTTTTCATGCATCTTCCTCCATATGCAACACAAATCACACAACTGTTACCCTCCCCATCGTCTCAGCCACCATCACCATCATACCATTCTAAATGGCATGAGTAAAGTAAATCGCTCAAGCAACAGAAATATATACGATGTCAGGCAGAATTCAGAATACAATCACCGTAATAAAACAATGCCATGATAAACACCACAGTTTTTTTTGTTTGTCTATTCTGTGTTTTTTTTCAGTAAAGGTAGTTTGAGAAGTGGAACCACACAAGCATATCTAAAACCCAAAACCAAGATAAATAAAACTGATAAAAATATGTGCATATAAACACATATGTTTATATGTGTATATATATACATACATGCATACATGCATCACTTTCTCTCTCTCTCTGTCTATATATATATATATATATATATATATAAAGAGAGAGAGATAGATAAATAAATAGATAGATAGATAGATAGATAGATAGATAGATAGATAGATAGATAGATAGGCAGACAGATAGGTAGATAGTCTGATGATGGCTTAGCTGACTGGAACTTTGAAATCACTGTCAAGACTATTCTTGTTAAAGAATAATAAGTTTGTACTCTACCAAATGTATTGAGTAATCTTTCAATTCAATGTAAAATTGTTTTTATCAAATCAGAAAGACAAACATTTGTAATCATATCAATATATACATATGCGTGTGTGTGTGTGTGCGTGTGTGTGTGTGTATACAGTAATCCCTCAACTACCATGGGCGTTACATTCCAAAACCACCCCACACTAGGCGAAAATCCGCAAAGTAGAAACAGTACTGTATATTTTTTGAAATTATTTTCATAATTTGTATATATTTATTTTATTATAAATGCAAAACAACACCATGGATGAATCGACATAAGCTTAAATAATAAGCAGTGATAAGTGAACCATGATAGGTGAACTGTGACAGGTGAACCGTGAGAGGCAAACCACAATAGGTGAACTGCGATAGGTGAACCACGATAGGTGAACCACGATATGGCAAGGGATTACTGTATGTGTATATATATATATATATATATATCTATATATAT
>NC_068985.1:85990888-85995850 GCF_001194135.2 Octopus bimaculoides
TATATATTTATATATATATACATATGTACATACATATATCATATTTTAACATGTATAAGGAACCCATTTTTGTCAAAAATTAGATTAAAAACATATGGGAGTTTCTTATACATGGATAGTATTAGAATCCCTTATAAAACCTTTTATCCAAATTTTAAGCCCCAAAAGTTAGGGGTTCCTTATCCACATTAAAAATACAGTATATATATTATATGAATATATCTATATATACTCATCATCATTGTCATCTAACATTCATGTTCCATGATGGCATGGGGGTGGACGTTTTACCAGGATCGAATGCATCTAAGGACTGCATCATACTCCAGTATTACTTTGGCGTGGTTTCTGTACCTTGATGCTCTGCCTAATGCCAACCACATGCTCGTATGTAGATGGAAATCTGGATACGCATCCATGCTTTTGCACAGTTATGCATATAAACTCACAAAGAAGGCCACCCTGTTGATGTAGTCTACATTCCAATGAAGGAGTTTCCTTTCTTGGTTAGAAACCAGCTCTTTCTCCGTTGGTAAGAAATTTGCAAAATAAACTTGGGGAAAGCACACATACACACACACACATATATATATATGTCACAAACAGACTACGTAAAATATATACATGTAGTGAGAAAGTATAAACAATAGGCTTCCAAACCATTTGCTACATCTGCACTCTTTGTTGAGTTGCCAAAAAATAACAATGTCACCATTAATAAAAATAATAATAGAAAAATAAAAATAATAACAATAATAATAATTGGAATAATGGATAATAAGGGACATGATAAAAATGAAAAACAAATAAATAATTATAAAAGATACTTTCCCCTCAGTTTTTTTTTTATTGTAGCTTTATGCTTCACATTCCACTCTCCATGCACAGCTATCTGTATGTCTATCTTTCTGTCTATCAATATCCAACTGTCTGTCTGTCACTTTCTCTCTCTCTCTCTCTCTCTGTACACAGACATATATATGTATATATATATATATATATGTATGTATGTATATACGCATGTATGCATATATGTGCCTATATATATATATATGCGTGTGTGCATGTATATACATATATATATATCTTGTTTTTCACATTGCTGTCATCATCGACACACATCATGTAACATTACTGCCAATAACTATTACGGCAAACATCAGTCACCTCCATCAAACCAACGACCATATATAATTCATACTTTTGTATATGCATAGATGCACATAACCTATGCATACACACACACAACACGCACGTACACATATATCTACGTATGTATATACACACACATGCATATGTATATATATATATTGGCTGGAGTACACCATCTTTCTGTTACAGTTGCCATGTGATCTCATGTGAATATGTCTGTTTGCATATAAGAGTTAACCAGGAAGTACTTATGTATGAGCATACATTTGTATGTGTGTATGTGGATGCATAAATTGTCTTATGTGTCCGTGTAGGCATGCTTGTGTATGTGTATACATATGTATATCAACACACATACATATACATACATAGAAAATATATATATACACACATACATAGGTGTGTATTTCTATGTGGGTAGTATGTATGGATGCCTGTGCAAACATGTGTGTATGTGTATATATATATATATATATGTGTGTGTGTGTGTGTGTGTGTGTGTGTGTGTGTGTGTGTGTGTGTGTGTGTGTGCATGTGTATAGTTGTGTATTTCTATGTAGGTACTATGTATGGATGCCTGTACAAATGTGCGTGTGTATGTATATACATACATATATATATATATATATATATATATATATATATATATATATATATATATATATATATATATATATATATATATATCATCGGTAAATCATAAATCTGATAAAAAAGCACACTCTAAGTTATAGAGCAGTAGAGTATATAGATGAAAATAGATATGGCCGGTCTATGAGGTTAGCCAGGGTTTCACACCCATAAAGCACTTATCTTTACAGTATTTCTTCAAACCATAGGTCTATGGCCTCTCTAGAAAATGTATGGAAAAATGACCTTGTTACTTTATGTCAACAACAGAGGATTGACCCTGTTATCATGTGGATCCCAGGACGCTAACAGGAATTTCTTGAAGTGCAAGCAGGGTCTGAAGACTTCCATCCTAGATGTTCCCTAAGGCAAGGGTGTCCTTTAATATCCTCATCCATTCAGCTACACACAATTTACAATGCTTGGTCCCAGTTATGTAGGAGCCTGGATTTTCTAGGATCTTCCATGAAATTTAGTGTGGAGTCTTCCTTCAGCTGCCAAACATGGCTGGCTAAGGACATAGCATATCTCCTTTTTGGAATCTGTGGTTGGAGAAGTGCTGCTTCAATGAGTTACCAGAACATCTGATGTATCTTCGTGTGTGGGTGTTGGTGATGTTGATGTTGATGTTGCTGCTACTGCTGTTGCTGGTGCTGGTGTCAGTGGTATTAGTGGTGATGGTGCTGGTGCTGGTATCAGTACCTTTAACACTAGCATGGGGAACATCATCGGTGGTGGCACTGCTGTTGGTGATGTTATGGCCCTCGTCGTTGGTGTTGTTGGAGTTGTTATCAGTGCTCTGAATGTACGAGGATATTAAAGGATGACCTGGGAAACACCCCTAATGCCAGGACAGTAGTCTTCAGAACTTGCTTGCTCTTCAGGATATTCCTGTCGGTGTCCTGGGATCCACACGTTAACAGGGTCAATTATGGATAGGGGAGTCAGTCTCTCTCAGATAGGGGAGCCTGTTCTCTCTCAGTTATAGGGTCCACTTTAGACCTTTAGATTTGCAAGTTATGAGGACCAGTGAAGGTGCCACTAAAAAGGCACCCTCTGCACGCTGTAGAGTGGCATTAGGAGGAGTATCCAGCCATAGAAAATATGCCAAAGCAGGGACTGGAACCTGACACAATTCTTTGGCTCATCACATCCTACCAAATTGTCAAACTTAAGGCAGCAGGCCTGGGATTAACAGTTATTAACATATTACTTAACATATACATACTCATACAAGACCCGCATTAGACTCCTCACTCAATATCGAACTCTATCAGTTTAACTATGGTCCTTCCACTTACATGGCATCACCTACCACCTTGGGTCTTCTGGATACCAATACCTCTCATATATATATATATATATATATATATGTGTATCTTTCTCTCTCTCTCTCTCTCTCTCTATATATATATATATATATACACACACACACACACACACACACACACACACACACACACATATGTACATTATATTTCATATTATCGAACTTATGTGGTCATACCTAGGTGTGTACTTGTGTGTGCATCTGTGAATGAGAGAACATATTTCTAGACCTGTGAAACAATTTTCAGGTAGCAGTCCCAAGAGAGAACATACATGCTAGAATTATGTTCAAATAAGGCTAGAATTACACTCTTAGAGCTAAATTCATATATTAATAATGCATAACAAAAAATTTATGTAATTAAATCCATAGCATGAATTTATGCAGTTATTCTGGAGAATCTCAATGATCCCCACTAGGTCAGGCAGAGAGAGTCGCAAAGAACAATAGCCTCATATTAATTCATATGCTCTATAATTTCTTGCATAACACACACACATATATACACATATATAGGTACATATACACATTCAACTATTTTGTGTGTATGCAACGGGCTTCTTTCAGTTTTCATCTATCAAATCTATTCATAAGGTCTTGATCTTCCTGAAGTTATAGTAGAAGATACTTGCTTAAAGTGCCATGCAGTGGGATTGAACTCAGAAACACATGGCTGGAAAGTGAAGATCTTAATCATACAACCTTTTTTTTAAAATTATTTTTTTGCCTCTACCCATGCAGTCACTGACCTAATAAAATAGAAACATTGTGGTTCGTAAATCTCTCAACAAGAGACATTCAGTTGCAGCACTTTAAAGTAACGATTATTTGCCAACCTAATGTGGCAGTCCCATTTTGGGGCAAATGCTATTGTTGTTTAACTGTGTGAGTCATTTAGAAAATTATATATATTTTCAAATGGGTGTTTAGCAGCACCATCTCAGCCGAAGAGTTATTCTGTGCTGACAAAGGCAAATAACCCTGAAACTGTATGGTTCACAGATACTACTTTGTGCTGGGTGGGGGTGCTAACCTCCCCTGTTCGAAAATATAAGGACACAAATCATGTGTCATATAGACAGCTGGAGACAATGTCTCCTGGGGCTAAACAACAGCAGAATTCACCCCAAAATGGGACTGCCAGATTAGGTTGGCAAAAAATCGTATTTTATATATATATATATATATATATATACTAGCAGAGGCACCCGGCATTGCTCGTGAATGAAATTGTTGCTTATATACGTGAAGAAAAAAAGGCAAAATATGCTGTATAGAAATTTGAGGACATTCTGTAGATGGACTCTCAGATGAATGATGGCTGGCGCCTCTCATGAATGGGGAAAATTGAAGATGTGCCAAAAAGCCTCATTGGTACTTAGAAACTTTTACGAAAATTAAAATGGGGATTAAATGAAAAAAATGATTTACGTGAATATCCTCAGAAGAGTAATTGAAATAAATGGCGATTGTGGAACCCCCACGAGCGCGCGCGCATACACACGTGTGTCTATGTAGATATGTTTGTATACATTTATGTATGTGTGTTTGTAAGAGACAGAGTGTGAGTGAGAGAGAGAGGTTTGTTGTCATGTATACGTACATGCATGAATATACATACATCTTTGGATGTATGCATATGACAACACAGCCCTTGACTCACTCACACTCTGTCTCTTACAAACACGCACGCGCGCGCATACACACGTGTGTCTTTGTAAATATGTTTGTATACATTTATGTATGTGTGTGTTTGTAAGAGACAAAGTGTGAGTGAGTCAAGGGGTGTGTGTGTACATGTGTATGTGTGTGAGACAGAGTGAGAGAGCAGTGTGTATGTAGTATTTACT
>NC_068985.1:85997009-85998979 GCF_001194135.2 Octopus bimaculoides
TATATATATATATATATATTCTTGTTCACTCTAATTTATTCATTTATCTATTCACACACAACAGAAGCCTAAACGCAAACCTGGAAGTACGTATAATACTGCTACTGGATAGCACAGGGTGGAATCTGAAGGTTGACAAGCTTTATACTGCACTGTACTACATTCGTAACTGAATTATATATATATATATATATACACACACACACACACACACACACACACACACACACACAAACACATATATATATATATATCTATATAGACAGATAGATAGATAAATATAAATTCCAGAATGTTACTACATGTAGATTGTTGGTGATTTTTTTCCTCCGTTTTCTCTTGGTTTTCTTCTGTCTCCTTTCTCTGAAGAAGAACTTCCCTCAAAACGTAAAACACGCTTTCTTTCCTTCCCTGGGCATCTTTTGATACTTTGCATGTACCACATCCTCGTATTGTTGCTTTGTTCTTGTGTTTTTTCTTCGTTTTTTTTTATCAATATATATATATATGCATATATTTGTGATACTCTCTCCCTCTTCTTTCACTTTTTAGTTACATTGCCTTGAACAAACAGAGACAACATATGTCAAGTTATGGAGACCCTTTAGTAATAGTTAAGGCTACCTCTCTAGTGCTGGTGCGAGGATACAATACATCCAGTACAAAATAGTTGTCATTAGGAAGGGCATCCAGCTATAGAAATATGTCAAAAATGACATGCATGATTGAGTCAAGGTCTCTGACTATCAAAAGGGCAAACAGCTTTGTATAGAAACTCAGTCTGTGTTTGACAAATTGTCCAATCCATGCCAGCATGGAAAGTAAAATGATGATGATGAAAATATATGAAAATTTACAGGTCATTTGGCAGTGAAATATCAGAAAGTGTTAGATTCAGTTCAATAGTTTTTGATTAATGCTTTGGAAAATTTTCATGAAATGAAAATGCAATGGAAATATTCTCTTACACTTACATTATTGTTCATAGGAAATTTTACTCATGCGTTATCAGTCAATGATCATTATGCTTCACACACACACACACACACACACACACACACACACACACACACGCATTAACATACACAACACATGTATGCATACATATGTGAAGGCTAATAATATGTATGTGTGTATATTTATATGCATGCATATTTATATAAATATTATATATATATGCATGTATGTGTGCGTAATGTATGTGTGTGCATGTATATATATATATATATATATATATATATATATATATATATATATACATACATGTATTTGTATGTCTATATAAAAATATGCATATATGTCTATGATGTCATATATACACATGCATGTAAGTATGTGTACAATGTCATAAGTATATATGCATAAACATACATTCCTGCCCTTGTTTATTACAAACATACATACCTGCATAAATTAACAAATTTTATTGGCACATTAGAAAGACGCTGCTGATTGTGTGTCAAGTCTAAATCACCAACGTTAACATGCACGCAGTTAGACAATGCATTCAAGTTAAACAGCCTCACACATGCACACACACATAGAGCTCTATAATTGTAGAGGAGCATATACGCATATTGCAACACACTTGTAGTCACATGAAGATAAGGATATACACATATATGAACACCGACACACACACACACACACACACACACACACACATTGTTATATGACTGTAGATAAGAGTGGGGAACAACTCACTGATTATCATAAATGGAATATTCAATCTGTTCAGCTAATGTCACTATCTCAGCAAGAATTTATCAAGAGATGTATCATTACACACACACATTCTTATTATATATATATATATATATATATATATATATATATATATACCATTATACACTTGTATTTCTATATACATTTTCATCCATTCGTTGCTGAGGTTTCATGCCATAAAACCGCTGTGTCTTTAATTTCTTTTACATTCTTATAAGTTGATTGTAGAATAAAATGTACAGTAT
>NC_068985.1:85998989-86003528 GCF_001194135.2 Octopus bimaculoides
ACACACACACACACACACACACACACACACACACACACACACACACACACATGCACATACACAGAGACGGTATGGGGACTAAAAATTCTGGGTTAATGCCTGGCACACTTCTGAAGCCACTAAACCTGAGGCACTTAACCCTTTTAAAAGTGTGTCTCTAATTTACCCTTATTGTGCAGGGAATGGAAATCTTCAGCATCAGTTTAGACCCCTAATATTCCCACATATTTGAAAATGTGACCTTTAATGACACCTGATATTTTACCTCAGCTTGTCTTTAGATGATGGTAGTTAAGTACAGAGGGTCTGTGAGATGTTATGCAGGTGTTAGTACCCCTAAGATTACACATAAACATTGCTAATTTTAAAATATGATTCAGTAATGGTTTTTTCATTGTCCATAACTAAAAACTATTTTGAGATGTTGGATATGGGAGGAGCTATGATGTCTTCCAAGAGCTGCCATTTTGCCATCTAGATGACAATATATCTGCCAAAAGATTAAGAGAAGCATGCCTGCGGTCAATTTTCTTCTTTAAAAGATTCAGTGCAATAACCTCAAAACCTTCATCTGTAGACTTAGATATTTTTTCTACATAAATATATTGAGAGACAAACATTGAGGATTATTTAGCAGATACTGAAGCATATTTAGCAGACAGTAAGGAATACTCAACTTCTGAAAATACAGAATCCATGGAAACCAGACATTGTTGATGCCAACAAGAATTTATATACTGAATTTGATGAGTTTAAATAATTTCATTATTTATGGAAGGAAGAAAAAGAAAATAGAGTTTCAAGACCAAAAGGAAAAAAGATTTTCAAATTTGACACAGAAACTCACTCTCTTACAAACACAAAGATAAATATTCCAAGAAAGCAAAGGAAGACTCTATAAAATTGCTCAATCTGTTAGAAATAGCAGCACCAATTCTTCTACATCACACTATGCTATCCATGAAAAGGAAGGCTATACAGTGGACAATGTAGTCTTGGATATTCTAGGTGGGGTCGGGAGTAGCTTCATTGGTTAGGGTCAACCAATTTTCTACGTCCATGTATTTAGGTCCGGAAAAGGATTTTGAAGAAGATTAGCCATTTCTCATAACAATCTTCCTTTTCTAAATGTTTATTGTGCAAAAGAAATGCTACCATTTTAGAATTGGTAAAGCTTTGAACCAGTGGTGCCCTAGGTATTGAATTCAAAACACAAGAGGTTCACTGAATTCAAAACACAAGGCATCAATCCAGCCCTCAAACAGTTTAGTATCTTGTATTGATACAATTTTATGGACCCTGAAGGGATAAAAGACAAGCTTGACCTTGGTGGAGTTTGAACTCAAATCATGGAGAATTAGAATAGATACCATAAGGCATTATATCCAGCACTAACAACTCTGCCAATTCACTGAACATACCATGTCTGTAAGAAAAGGTCAGATGGTCATGGGTGGAATACTTTAATCAATTGGGGTTAAATAAACACGCGTTCGTAGTTTTATAAAAGAACACTGAGGCATGATATACAAAAAGAAGAAGAAAATAAATGCCTTAGAAACAGTGGCACTATAAAAGAGATTCCCGTTATCCGAAATGAAAGCCTCCTTCTGGAACATACATTATAATGAAGACAATAATAAAATATAGGAACTAAAGAGAAAATGCCATTGTTTAGAAAAGAAAACAATAAAGACTGTGGTGCTAGTGAGAATTTTCTTTGCCCCATTAACATGAAATAGCAGAAGAAGAGATAAAAAGCTGTAAGAATGAGACACAGTGTGGACAATTAATGCCAAGCTTGGAATTTATACCCAAGTTGTTATTTCACATTTAGTCAACTGTGAATTTGGTTATGGAACCACACTTCCATGCATACACAAACTTTGAAGACGTTTAGATTTTCAAGACAAATGATGATGATAAATTGGTGTTTTACAGACCAAAGTCCATTATTAGAAATTTGAAGGAAAACAAATCACAATAAAAGGAAAAACTAAAACAAAAAAAAAAAAAAGAAAAGAAAAAGATTCTACAGTTTACTTTAAGCTTTATTATTGACCTATAAGTAAACAATAAAAAAAGGAGTGATGAAAGAACAGCACAATGCTGAAATAAATTTATTCACTCTTGTAGCTTTAAAAAACTTTTCATTTCACCATTAAGGCTTAGGAAAGGCTGAAAAAATTTATTTATTTTTAACATTGTCATGGTTTTCGGCATTCTTATTTATTGGAGAAAGAAAAAAAAAATTCCTTAATAGCTTTTAGAAGGGTTTAACTTAGTTTAACTGTAACATAATTGAATTGATTTTAACAAGAGTGCAAATAATCTGTGTTGTTATAATGTCTGATTTGCAATCATTTGGTTCTGAGTTCAATTCTACAGTATGGTAGTTTGTGCAGATGTTTTCTATCATAACTTTGGTTGAATAATGCTTGTGAGTGGAATTTAGTAGATAGAAACCATGTTGAAGCCTGCCATATACATTTGTGTGTGTGTATATATGTTTTGATAATGAATACTTGTAAAATATGGAAGGATTGATGATCAAACAAATAAACTGGTGCTTCCAAATGAAAATCCCTTGTGTAGCATTTGTTCTACACAAGTTTCACAGACATTCCTTTGTAATTTTCCCAATCATGGATAGAGCAAACCATTTATTGGTTCATTGGAAAATTGTAATCAACCCAAAAATGTACGATTCAAACTGTGATATAAAGAGAAAAACCATTAGCTCCAATGCAGCAAAGTCTTTAGAGGGACAATAAGTTCTTGACCAACTCTGCATTTAGGTTTTCAACTCCTTGCTGTAGATTTTCATTCTCAGTTCAAATCTATCTAAAGTCAGCTTTGCCTTTCATCATTTGAGGGTAGACAAAGTACCAGTCATGTACTGGGAGAGAGAGATATTCCTATATCAAAGACATGAATAGAATAATAACAGAATATTGACTTTCATCATTAACGCTTTGTGTAGACTGACCCCTATAACCTCCTGTTTCCCCTTTATGGTCATAGCATCAGTTTAATTCCCATTTTTCCATGTTTGCATGGATCAGATGAGAATAGTATAGAGTAGAGTTTTTCTATGGTTGGATGCCTTTCCTACAACTCCACCCCTGATGCTCCCTCTTGTTTCCAAGAAAGGTATAATCTTCCACTTTATCCAAACAACAAATGGCCTTATATATATATATATATATATATATATATATATATATATATATATATATATATCTATGACAAGCTTCTTTCAGTTTTCACCTACTAAATCTATGTACATGGCTTTGAAACACCCAGGGCTAAAAGCTGAAGACACTTGTCCAAGGTGCAATGCAGTGGGACCGAATTTGAAACTATGCAGTTGCGAAGCAAGCATTTTTGCCTCACAGCTATGTCTCCACTTACACAAGCCTACGCGCACACACACATACACACACACACACACATACATATATATATCATGTGGTCATGTGATTGACTAGACTATTTGATGTTGTTATACATCGCTGGTCACAATGCACTTTGCATCATTTTAGCCCTCAAATGATGCCACTTGGCTGGATAGGTGAGCAGGCCAGCATCCTTCATAGATTGAAAGAGGGGTTGGAACAATGTGAAATGAAGTGTTTTTGCTCAAGAACACAATGTGCTGCCCAGTCTGGGAATTGAACCCATGAGCTAGTGACTATGAGTGCAACAACCTAACCACTAGGCCACGCATCATCATACACCAGACACATATATGTATAATGTATATGTACCCTTCAGGAATTGATCTTAGGAAGAGTAGCAAAGCTGTTGTTCTAACAATTATGCCAAACCATTAGCAGTAACTTGCAACCTATGTTGAGATTTGTATTACTTTTATGGTTGTTCTGTAATTTGTCTTTTAACAATTTGACAGACGAATAGAGATGGAGAAATATGCACTTATTTGTTCTCTTTTGTGCCATGTAATGACGAGACAAAAGGGTTAATAAAACAGCCTATAAAAATTAAATATTTGTTCCATAAAGTTACATGAGGCCACTGACACAATGTTAACAAATTAAAACAAAAGAAATATTAAAAAAAAAGAAAGCAAACGAACAAAATGAATGGCTTTCTTTTATTAAAATGTGAAATTTATTTTAATGTCCTTCTACAAATGAAATGATTGTGAGAATCAAAATATCTAATGAAGTATGTAAAAGTAATTGAATAATTTGCTTCAAGTGTTAAACGGTTCTGTCATTAGCAAGAAGACAATGTAATCTCAAGCTAGAATAAGTCAAAATTGATCAACTATGTGAGCAGTTTCAACTATTATGCAGCTTGATTTAATGTTAACAGGAAATAAATATTTATCACATCCTATTCTGATGGGATTGTCTTCTGTAGCCATCAACAATGACCAGGAATATTACCAATACTTTCTCCATTGACACATTATAGACACAAATAGTAGCTATGAAGTAGAAGCAGAAATATTTTCTTTCAAAGAGTTTCAACAGAAATTAACATTGATGAAATTGATTGATAATATGGTAG
>NC_068985.1:86003577-86005812 GCF_001194135.2 Octopus bimaculoides
CAGCTTCAATTGACCAATACTAGAAATACAAACTGATCAATCAGTGGAGGTTATCTTGCATGTCTAGCACTACTCAACACATTTATTTCAAGTTAGACTTTTTACTGCTCCCTCTATTCTATTAAATGTCTTAACACAAACTTAACTACTGTTTTTCATGCAGATGGTGTCTCTCAGCCGAGGAGTCTCAAAAATTGCTTTGTTTGGTGAAAAAGGTAAAACTTGTGAAGTTCATGGAAGAGTTTCCCCTGCTTACCAAACTTGGATGAAGCTTGAGCTACAGTTCTCTAATAAAGGTGTGAACTGACCAAAACTTTGGCAGTGAAATTGGTCGATGGAATCTGAATTTGAAGAAGACGTTTTGTGTGTGTGTGTGTGTGTGAGAGAGAGAGATTGCATGGCTGTTGGAGTTAAGAAGTTTGCTTCCCTGCTACATGGTTTTCTGTGCAGTCCTACAGCATAGCATCAGGGGAGAAGTGTCTTTTACTGTAGCCCCAGGCTGACCAAAGCTTTATGAATGGTTTTGGCGGACAAAAACTAAAATAAGTCTGTTGTCCCCCAACACCACACACATATACATGCGCATGTGTGTGTGTCTGTATTGTGTACACTTGTTCGTTTGGTCATTGTAAACAAGAGACTTGTTCAGTATTGTTTGTTCCCAGTTCTCCACCTAAACATGTCCAAGTTATTTGTAATTCAATCACAAAAAAAAAAAAAAGAGAAGGGCAAATGGTTTTTCTTAAGCCGTAGACTCATAAGGCCAGTTTCCCCAGATTCTGTGATGCATATATTCTTCACTACCCAGGACAGGATGCCAGTCCATCACAGGATTTACTCATTTTCACCAACTGAGTGAGCTGGAGCAGCTAATATGAAATGAAGTGTTTTGCTTAAGAACACAATACCTCACTAAGTCCAGGAACTGAAATCCCAATCTTATGGTCACGAGTCCAACAGCCCCTGACCCTAGGTCAAGTACCTCTACTGTTGTTCAATAGATTATTGTTTTGGAAAGAAGAGATTTGTAAGAAGAAAAGCATCTAGCTCTGCCCTAACTTACAAGAATGGTAAAGTAGATGTTAATAGCACAATGACCATCATCATCACCATCATCATGTAAGCCATGAGGGAAGAAGTCAATGATGAAAGGCAATTCCAACATGACCATCCCAACTTTTTTATTAATATTTAAGACTACATGTACCCTCAATGTAGTCCTCAGGGAGATTCAGCATGACAGAGAATGTGGCAAGTCTGGCCCCTTTGTAATTACAGGTACAACTCCTTTTTGCCAGCTGAGTGGACTGGAGCAATGTGAAGTAATGTGTCTGGCTCAAGGACACAATACATCACTGGGAATCGAACTCATGACCTTATGATTGTGAGCTGAATCTCCTAACCACAAAGTCATGTGCCTTCACAGCCACTGAAGCAATCATGTTGAGTCACTTTCACTGAATCTTTATGAGTGGAGAGTGTAGAAGACTTGTGATGACACAGTACTTGAGATGTAAAATTTGTTGATATATTCCAAATTGAACCATATCCAAAATGCCTCGATACTTGCATTAAAATATGAAACCACCCAGACATCTGTGAACATTAACAATGAAATAACCTAAAGTAGTTCAGCCATCTAAGCTAAATATTGGGCGAAAAGTTCCAGAATGTTCCAACGATGTAATTTTAATAGCTTTTGTTAACTAACAATATCTATCTGTCTACCTTTCTCTTACTTTCTCTCTTTCTATTAGTGTACGCATGCGTGTGTGTGTGTATATTTGTGCATCTCTATCTCTCTCTCTCTCTCTCTCTCTCTCTCTCCATCTATCATTAAAAGGAAAGGATAACCTGAGGATAGGAAGGCAACAATAGAAGAGGAAAGAGAGGGAAAGAAAGTAAGGCTATCATAATGTAGAGAGAGAGAAAAAGAGAGAGAGAGAGAGAAAGAGGGAGAGAGAGAGAAAGAAAGAGAAAGAGAGAGAAAATAGAAAATGTATGAGAAATTAATGCAAGTGGAGAAAATGTGAGGAGATAGTCAAAAAGTGTACATATATATATATATATATATATATATATATATATACATATATATGTATGTATGTATGTGCACACAATATAGTTGTATACACACACACACACACATGCATGCACATATATAATTGCTAAAGTTGACTATTTTTACAATCGTTCAAGTTTCTCAGCAAAGACTATTTCACCTGATAGCATATC
>NC_068985.1:86006073-86008522 GCF_001194135.2 Octopus bimaculoides
TTTTTTGTTTTTTGTTGGTCTTACCTTTACAGAATAATAAACTCATATATATAATCTTTATGAACACAGTTAACCTATCTACACACAAGCACAGACATATATCCACCAGGAGACAGACAGACAGACAGGGAGGCAGGGAGGGAGGGAGGGAGAAAATAGATACAGAGCTGAAAATAAGCGTGTTGAGAGGAGAAAAAGAGGGTAAGACTGGTTTTATATTCTTTCCGTGTAACCCAGCCTCCAATGACATGATGATATAAAGGAAAGGATTGTTGTGTTGTCGGTTCATTGGGATATAATAAGGCTGTAATGTAAATAAATATTCTGCTCTATCTTGTGACAAGGTCCTTAATCAAGAGCAGCTTTGTTGAAAATGATACCTATAATCCTAGACAGATAATGGATAATTTGTTCTTCTGTCTCTTCTACATCTCACTCCCTCCCTCTCTCTCTCTCTTTACTGCTCTTGTATGTACACATTAATACATAATACATTATACATAAACACATTACGCTCTTGTTATTAATACACGAACGTACTAAATGAATCGACTGCTGTCAGTCCTAACAACAAGTATTCTTGTTGTTCAATCAGCCTCAACTACTTACTCATTGAATCATAATAGTTTATTCAATTGAGTACTGTAGCACATCCATCCTTGTACTCTTAATACCCAAGTACAGTCTGTCTGGCCGTCTTCCATACCACTTCCAGTCCTTAAGGATTCTTTGAATAATGTGGTCTTGGGTACACTGTGCCAACAGTACAGGTGAAATGGTCATGGATGGAAAATCTTTGACCATCGATTTGCTCTATTAAAACTGACCAAGGATGTGTCAATACGTATTTTAACAAACCAACAAACAGAACAATGGTGGAAACTTCTCCTCGATGCTTCTACCAAATGCAAACTTAACAGGTCTGAAATAATGGTTTGGGACAGGAAAAAAATATATCCACTTAACCCCACAATTGTGAACAATTTGTTGTCATCACCAACAGTTCAAGGCTGCTTTTCATGCTGGTATGTATTGACTGGGCAACTGCTAATCATATGTGTGGACTTATTGAACATTTTGGTTACATCTTAGGACTCCAAGAGCTTCATTGTCTCTTTGTTTATAAGGTATTTTATTGCAATCTCTTGCTCTCTGATTGCAAATGTATAGTCTTCAAAGTGTGATGCGATGTAGCAGTCACAAGTCCAAGAAAGGCTGCACTTCATGTCAATATTATTGTCAGCTTCAGGTCACCATGAAACTTAGCCATGTGTAGTCTTTTGGGTTTTTTTTTTCTTTTCCGGTGCACTGAGTGTTTCCCATCCATGTCTTTTTTTATGTATATCAGTCCAGCTGTTTTGGGGTTGCATGGGGAGGTCATGAGGAAGAGAGTGTTTCCTGAGGAGTTCATTGCTTACATGTAGGATCTTGTTCTCTGTGCTTTTCAGCAATAGGTTTCTATATCTATTTATACAACAGTTGTTTGATGAGTGCAGTTTGAGAGGTACTACACGACATTCGAAGGTCGCTTGCTCTGATCTTAACCCTTTGTCTCTTCATCTCTTCTTAGGCAGAACGCATCAATATTGCTATCTCTATGGAAGTTTCCAGTTGATGTCAGATGGGTTTTAACATTTATGAATAAAATTTCCTTTACAAACCAGTCAAACATTTCAAATGTTGGTATCAGCATTGGTGCTGCAAATGCATTATGGGATATTGTCTGGATGTAAGAAGAGAATTGCAGTTGCCATATTTTTCGAAGGATGGTGTAATTTTTTCTCGAGTCACTCTTTGTTCACTGTACTTTAATATTTACGTATGCATGTGTGCCTGTATGTATGACCCTGTGACTGGTGTTACCATGACGTTTCTTCATGGATTGAGACATAGTCGTCATGATCATGAATGAAATCAAGGAACTTCTGTTGGATGTTGTTGGTTTCATTGGTGACACAAATTTATGAATCTCCTCCAGAAATTCCACAAATGGTTAACAGTCCAAATAATTGTTCTGAACCCTTCAGTGTCGAAATGAGAATTAGATGCACAGACTTCTGTACAGTTTAATATCTTCCACATCAGCACCACCACATTGTTATGATGAAATGTGAAAAGGAAAGTAGAAGTCACCACTGGCTTTTGACTCAATGGAGACATTTTCAACATCAGAAGACTACAGGGCACCACCAAGGTCATATATGAACAGATTATTCAGCTACACCATCATCATCATCGTTTAATGTCCGCTTTCCATGTTAGCATGGGTTGGACGATTTGACTGAGGACTGGTGAAACCGGATGGCAACACCAGGCTCCAGTCTGATTTGGCAGAGTTTCTACAGCTGGATGCCCTTCCTAACGCCAACCACTCAGAGAGTGTAGTGGGTGCTTTTACGTGTCACCTGCACGAAAACGGCCACGCTCGAAATGGTGTCTTTTATGTGCC
>NC_068985.1:86010035-86013392 GCF_001194135.2 Octopus bimaculoides
GTCTCACTAGAAATAAGGCATCAGTAGTGCTTTTACCTGGCACGAACCCAAACTGCATCTCATCTAAATTGATTCGCTCCCTAATTAGTTGGGCTATGACCCTCTCTGTAACTTTCATAACCTGATCTAACAGCTTGATGCCTCTGTAATTATTTGTATCTAAAGCGTCACCTTTACCTTTGTAGCAGTTGACTATGATGCTGCTACACCAGTCATTGGGTATGACTCCTTCGTGTATCACCTGGTTCGTAATACGGGTGACTAGGCTATAGCCAACACTGCCAGATATTTTGAGCATCTCTGCAGTGATTCCTGATGGGCCGGGGCTTTCCCGGTCTTCATACTCTTAATTGCTTTATCTAACTGTGTTCTGATAGATTATGCTCTGGAAAATGTACTGGCCATTGTCTCAGCAGCAGTTGCAAATAATGAAAAAAACAGGGCTGACAATCAACATCCAGAAAACTGAGGTCATCTGATAATGGGACAAGACCTTCCTCCTCTCTAATTTCTCACTACAACAGAAAATGCTTGGAGATAATTCCACACATGTTGAATGGTGGTGCACCAGCATGACCACAGCTTTGAAGCTGAAACACTTTAAAGATTTATATGTGTGTGGTGATAAATAGATAGATAAACATAATTTTATTCTTTTACTATTTCAGTTATTGTCTGTGGCCCTTCTGGGGCACTGCCATCATGTATTTTGTTGATCATATCGATCTGAGCTATCTGTTTGTCAAACTGCAAAGTTAATTGAAAGGATGCAACATTAACACCACCAATTTTTCAGACTGGCATAAACTAAGCACACGCGCGCGCGCGCACACACACACACACACACACACACACACACACATACACACACTCATACACACACGTGCCTGCACCAACTAGTAAATCTTAGACATAATTTATAGAAAAATACTTTGATGAAGATGTCAGACAGTGGTATTGAACCAGGAACCATGTGGCCATGAAGCAAAGTATTTCACTGCAGAACTATTCATTGCTATACAGACACCACACATGCATATTCCGTACATAGAATTCTACCTTGAGAAACACATTCACACATACATGTAGGTACATACATACATTTATATATATATATATATATATATATATATATATATATATATCCTAGACAGATAAAGAGAAATATGCACAGAGACTAAATGTGTGTGTGTGTGTGTGTGTGTGTGTGTGTGTGTGTGTGTGTGTGTGTGTGTGTGTGTGAGGGAGTCTATTGATGTTAGTAAAAAGTACCTGCATTCAATCACTTCCAACTATTCTCCCTTTCTGCTTCCCTTTGTAGTTGAATACACTTCCTAATTTCTTTACAGAAGGGCTTATTGCTGTTGTTGTTGATGTTGTTGCTGTATTTCATTTCTCCCTTTGAACCCTCAAAAACGTTCCCCTTTCTTTCTGGTGGCTTTTGTTCTTTTTTGTTGTTATTGTTGAGGTTGTTCTTGCTTTCCGCTTATTTCTTTTGCAAGATTTTCTCACTCACACTTCACTGACTTTCAATAAACTAATAAATAAGTCATAATGATAACAGTAACACAATAATGTTCATATCATATATATATACATATATACATATATATATATATATGTATATATATATATATAGAGAGAGAGAGAGAGAGAGAGAGAGAGAGAAAGAAAGAGAAAGACAGAAATGGATAGATACATATTCATAGGTGGATAGAAAGATACACAGCGTTGTGCAGTATCTTTAGCAGTGCTATTTCAGAAGAGGCTGCATGAATGCAGAATTTGATTGGTAACCACATGATTTTGGGTGATTCTGTCAAACTGAATAGCATCACGAGTATGAGTTTTCAGCTTTTGTCTTGGGTCAACTATGCACTGTGGTTAAAACTGTAAGAAGGAAAATGTATGAAAGCCTGTTTGATATGTATATCTATCTATCATTCTCACCATTTTTTTAAAACATTGACTTTTCCATGCTTACATAAGTCAAACAAGACTGTACTGCTGATGCCCTTCCTGACACCAACCGTCACCTAATCCCCCTGTCTATCAAACCATGAGCCTGAACATGGTTAGACATCGACTGGATACTAACAACACAGCTTAAATGAACATTTTGTTTACCATCAGAAAACACGTTAAGATGAGAAGAAGTATGAATTCACACACACACACTAGCCGTCTTCAGTTTCCCTCGACAATTTTCACAGATAAGGTATTGATCAAGACAGTTATAGTGCAGGACACCAGCTGACAGTATCCTTGCAGTGAGACCAGAACCTTTACAACAAGGCTCTGAAATGAACTCTTAATGCACACAACCTATATCCATGCATGCATCCATCCATCCAGAACAGTCTGGGACAGGATAACAAAAAATAGAATATCTACAAACAAAGTTGATCATATTGAGAACGATGAGTCAAAAGATTACTGGTGGAACTTGAAAATTGGAACAGCCACCAAGTTAAAACACAACTGACCGAATGTTGATGTGTGGGACCACAAATAAAAGATATGTTCCTGTTGTGGAAACCAGCTGCGTCCCTTACAACAATTATCATCAATTCTAATGCTAAATTGTGGCTTTTTGAATGTAATAACATTTTATAAAGAAACTTTGGAAGCTTTGAAAGTGGTTGCTATTTCACAGACAAGAAAGTAAATTTTGAAAACAGTAAAACTGTAAAAACAGCATAGAAAGATTGGGTATTTAGCCTTGCATTCAAAAAGCTACAATTTAGCATTAAAATTGACGGTAATTGTTGTTGGGGGCGTTTAGTTTAATGGCAGAACACTCAGCCAATATTTCAGGGTACAAGTTTGACTCTCGTTGTCTCCTGCTTGCAACTTCTTTCTCTCTTATAAGGGTAAACACATTATCTTTCTCTGGTGTTCTTACAGCTTTACTGCTCTCAAAATTTACTTTCTTGTCTGTAATATAAATACATATATTCCAGGAACAGACATAAACTTCCTGTTGAAAAAGAGTTCATAACTAAAGACATTTGTCTCCCCTTACACATACTTCCTGTTTTGACACCACACTTCCTGCTTAACACAAACTTTTAACCCTTTTTTTAAACCTAACACAACTATCAATTCTCATGCATCCTTATTTTTCCAACCATTATATACATGAACTACCATTGAACTTCAAAAGCTCAAAGACAATATAATGTATTGGTATAGTTATTTTTTTATATATTATTTTTTTATATATCATTTTCTTCATTTTGTACTTCTTTGTAAAAAATATTTTCATTCTCCTTCTTGAAAATTTGCTTTGCAATGAAAGCCGGTTAGAAATCTTTATTAAAACATGATTCCAATTGAGCATTCTGCCTTATTCTT
>NC_068985.1:86013960-86014411 GCF_001194135.2 Octopus bimaculoides
TATATATATATATATATATATATATATATATATATATATATATATATGTATATGTATGTATGTATGTATGTATTTATATGTGTGTGTGTGTGTGTGTATGTATATATATATTCATAGTATGTTATATACAAATGTACATATATACATTACATACATATGCATATATACTACAAACATATAAACCAATTTATACATTACATATATACATGCCTTCACCAATTTATCTTACACATGGTCCATTGGCGATTTCTTCTCCTCCTCCTCCTTCTTTGGACTTTTCCCTTTCTCCTTTCCAACAAAGAGCTGTGCTTGAAACATTAAACTCTCTCCTTTCACTGAGCGTCAAGCTAATATACTTCTTGTGCATGTCCACTTGTTCATTGTTTTTCTTTCTTTGTTTTTTATTTGAATTGACTATACACACACACACACACACACACACACACACACA
>NC_068985.1:86016602-86032404 GCF_001194135.2 Octopus bimaculoides
CATATATATATATATATTTATATATATATATATATATATATATATATAGGCATGGCTGAATGGTTAAGAATTTCACTTTGCAACATCATGGTTTCAGTTTCATTTGCACTGTGTGGCACCTTGAGAAAGCAACTTTCACAACATATCTACATTAATTGTGATATACAGATGCTGTTCTAATCTAACCATGCTTTCGTTGCTAATAACATATTCTATTCAGCAGAGTGGCTAATTACAATATGTGATTTTACAATCTCTATCTTCCTATATTAGAAGCAGCAGATTTTGTCTTAGCGTGCAGCTGGCAGGGAGTACATGTTACTGACAAAGCCCAATCATGTAGAAATACACATCTAGCATTCTCACTGCAGCTGCTGGATGATATTTGTCTGCTACTGATATATATTGTTGTGCTTTTGAACACAGAATATTCATTAGAGGAATCAATCCTGGACAAAATCTGCAGTTATTTTGCCATTTGTGATGTACTTGCATTAAGTTTGATACATGTCTTGATTTTGCAAATAGTGTTGTTCTCATTAACTGTAGATCTACCAGTGTTCAACAAGTCTGATTTGGTCACCAGTGATTTATGCAGCCTCTGTCACCATAGTTGAAAAGAAAATTCTTTTCTGGGATCAATACTGCAGCATCAGAATTCTTCCTTAATCATCTTTTGCCCTCAAAGATCCCTTCATGCATATTAGAATCTGGGGACAATTTTGTGAATGGTGTTTCCCCAGACCTAGTGACTGGAGGTTGTATTAGACCTCTGGTGACAATCAGTGTGACAAGTACCAAAGGATTTCTTCAGAGAGTTCTGGAACCTTTACCACCACTTTCTAGTGGTAATCACTGGAATGTTTTCCATAGAGTACATTTAATGGAAAAACCATTATTAATAAATATACATATTTGTAAATATATCATCAGATTTTTTAATGATATATTGACATAAATATATCTAATTATCTGCATGTCAATCTATCTATATATCAATATGTTATGGAGGTCTCCCTCTCTCTCTTTTCTTTCTTTCTCTTTCTCTCTCTCTCTCTCTCTCTCTCTCTCTCTCTCTCTCTCTCTCTCTCTCTCTCTCTCTCTCTCTCTCTCTCTCTTTCTCTCAGTATATATGCATGTGTATATGTATACATGAATACATAAATATATAGGAGACAGTCATTTACTGATGATGGTGATGAGACTCATACACACACACATACATGTGTGTGTCTATGTATGTGTGTGTGTGTATATACACATATGTATGCATATATACATATATATATGTATACATACATATGCATGTATGCATGCATATATATATATATATATATATATATATGTATGTATGTATGTGTGTGCGTATGTACATATATGTGTGTGTGTATATATGTGTGTATGTATGTATAAATGCATACACACATTTGTATATATGTAACCTAGGTATTATGCTATAACACACATAAAACATAATTTCAAATGGTTATTTTCTTATTTGTCATATTTTCCTATACTTAATATATTTTCACAAATCTAATTGAAATTAGCTTCAGGTTATAAAAGTGCTAATGACAAGTTGATTAACATTAATTAGTTTTTTTTTTTAAATGTTTCCACACATTTCATGTTTTCTTCCTGCTGACATTTTGATTGCAAAATCTTCTTAAATTTCATTTTCACATTTTCTGTCTCCATTCTTGCAAGGATTCGGCAGATATTTGGGGCGGGACTTATTCAATGTCAGACAGTAGCTTTGATCCTCCTTTTTAGGGTCTCTGAGATGGAGAGTCTGAAAGGGGACTGGATTCCATGACTCATGTTTCTATTGTTGAAAAGAGTTCATTAGACTTTCACGTTAACCTCACAGGTGAAACCCTCGTCCAGTTTAGACTCCTGTAAATTTATGCAACAATCCTTATAGCTGTGGTATTACAAAATGTGACAGATTACGTTTTCAGCCCCAAAATATTTAGGGTTTGACAGGCTTCACCACAGTTTCCATCAAACCAGGGTTTTAGCTGACTCAAGGCTGTGGTAGAAATCCAAATTAGTTAGATGGAAAGCTTTTGGAAGTATAACAGATAACTGTAATTTCAAGGCCCAACTTTGTGTCACTCTGATTTTTCTATATCAGAGAATTACATTTCGAGTACTTGTGTCTGTGGAACACTCAACCACTTCTGCATAAAATTTTGCTCAGTGGTATTGACCATAGAACCAAATGAATGCAAGGAAACTTGATGATCACATGTGCATATCTGCATCATACTACGGGAGAATATTGAATTAAAATTGGTTTTAAAATGTGGCACAATGCTAAGAATATGAGGTGAAGGGGTAGGTTGATTACCAGCTTGCTACCTTATGTTGAATTAATATTGATTTCTAAGGCACAAAGTCAAACTTTTGGAGTGGGGTGTGTTCTATTATATCGACCTTTATTGGTATTTTTTTTACATAGACTATCCGCAGCTGCTGGACTGTTTTAACAGCATGATAAATTCCCAAGCAAAGCATTTATATTTATATATTTACTAACAGCAAGCTACAGTATATGTAGATTAGCAATTGGTCCTTAAAGCCATGAAGCCTTTTGGGCAACAATACTGTGTACTGCCTTAAAGTGGTACTGCCAAGAGGACAGAGAGAAAAGTCTGCCCCAACAGGTTTTGAACACTTCAGAATATAACAGTGATACAACTAAATATGTAGCACAAGATACGTCCTCTGATGACCTACTAACGATTCTGCCAGTCCACTGATATTATTTAAATTAATTACTGACATGACTAAAGAACGGGCCTAGATTAATATGCATTGATGATTGTGTAAATTTGTTTTCGTGTGTAAGAAAAAAATGAAGAATTAAAAGTAAAAATAAATTAAAAAAACTTTGTACACAGATGAGCTGTGTTAAATGATAGTGCTTAGACATGATGGAGGTTTAATTGCTTCTCAGTAAAAATGACTGCATAAAAGACAGCATAGTAATAATAATAATAATAATAATAATAATAATAATAATAATAATGATGATGATAATGATGATGATGATGAATAAATAAATTATATAAGATGAATAAATAAACAAACACCAATTAGATTTTAAAAGAATGGTTATTAACATTGTATTAGGTAGGAATGGTATGTTTATAGCAGAAATAAAATAGAATAGTAACAATAATACACAAAGAAATAAACTGAAAAAAAAAGGATTTAAGTTAAAATATAAACTAAGTGATAAAAACTATTAAGTATATGTTTTTTTTTGTTTTGTTTTATTCTTATTTTTGGTTTATCTCAAGATTCTGAGACTAAAATAAGTAGATAAATAAATATATATAAATAATTCAAATTTTGTAATATTTTTTTAAAGTTACACAACTGTTTTGGTAAAAAGGGACAAAAAAGAATGACAGAAAATAAATTGCATATAAATATGGACTAAATGGACATATATGTGTGTTTCATTGCGTGTGTGTATCTATATGTGTACACAAATATATACATGTGTGTGTACGTATATATATATATATATGCAAACTCACTCTCTCATACACACACACACACAAAATTGTATGTATGTATATGCAAACAAAACATGCACAATTTCAGAATATTGCTGTGAGATTATTTAAATATTATATAAGATAATTTAAATGCCATAAGAAAACATGTGACATTAACTATGAAGAAAAATGAAAAATAAAAAAGAGTAAAATATATTTTTAAAACCTTACCTTGATTACTTAAGCATAACTGAAGAAGATTTGCTCATGATACTGAAATATAAAGAAAAGACACATAAATATGTGTATATGCACACATACAACCATTTATATATATATATACACTTATACAGATATATGGAAGCACTTACGTAAATATATATAGATATGTATACACAAACACATACAGTGTACTGAGCAAAGACAGGAGAAAGACAAAAGAAAAGGGACAAGTTTTAGTAGAAAAGTTATTAGTGTAATGTTTCAAAAGAAAGAAAAATGTCATTCAATGTTTTGGATGCTAATCCTTCATCAGAGAAAAGAATGAAGGGAAAACAGTGGTAGAAATTAAAAAAAAAAAGATTTAGGAACCAGGTGGAAACACACACACACACACACACACACACACACACACACACACACAAAGTATATCCTAGCTTTCAAAAATGAACATACTGGACATCAGCGTGTCATCAGGGATGATTAAAATGGTTGGCACTGGAATAGGCATCTGACTGTAAAAGACTACCACTTGAAAGAGTTGTTCAACCCAATCTTTCATGAAAAAGTAAATATTAACAAAATGATGATAGATGTATGCAAAATGGTGATATGTGTATGACCGTCTCTTGTACCTCCACTTTAGATCCATCATAGCATCTGATGTGGCTTCTTAAACCAGACAATGTATTGAAAAGACACCCACATAGATTGCATATCCGATTTGGACCACCAAGAGCTGCAGTTAAGTTCTAATTTTCATGGATCTTAAAATGTCTTTTGAGGCATTCTGTTAGATTTCCAGACCTTGTGGCATACACGACATTGAAACGTGTGCACAGACATAAAGGCAGAATAGTTGGTGGAGGTTCGTTTTTTTCATGGGTCCTCAAATGAGATTTGAGCCCAGCAAAAGAAAGGCATAGTCTGTCACAGACTGTGCTCACAAAAAGCTCACTGAGATTCACCATCTCGACTGCTGCATCCTTCTTTAAATCTTTCACGAGACTTGCACAAGATATCCTGGCCTCCTCAAATGCTTTCACTCCACTGCACACTCTGAAATGGATGTGCAATCTCTTGTATCTGCATTTGACACAGCTTGTAAGGATTTTGGCTCAACCATCAACTTGAAAAAAACAGTTGTAATGTTTTAACCTGCATGGGGTGCTGTTTGCAACTCCCCTAAAGTATATATATGCATATATATATATATGCAGGTGTGTGTGTGTGTATGTGTGTGTATATGTATGTATGTCTGTCTGTATGTATATGTATACATGTTTATATATATATATATATATATATATATATATATAGTTTTAGCATATTAACTATACTGCTTGTCCCTAATATTATTCTTATTATATATATATATATGTGTGTGTGAGGAGACCCCCTTCGGTCACGAATGACCATGGGATTGCACCTAGAAAGTTACCCTCCGAGGCACAAGTCCGGGCAAGGTTGTTTATGGAAGGCCAGCAGTCACCCATGAATACCAGCCTCCCCTCTCCACACCACTGATGTTATCCAAGGGAAAGGCAAAGGGGCTGATACAGCTTGGTGACAGTGATGTCACAACACATTTCTAAAGCTGAGTCTATCTTTTATTCTGAATGAGAGACCTTTTGTCACCAGTGGAAGTATGAGCTCTCTGAACTTTGCCCAGGCTATTCTTATTCTAGCAGCTACACACTCAGAGCAACCCCTCCCCGCCACTACAGATTTGGTCACCTAGGTAACAGAAGTCATCAACCACTTGTAGTTTTTTCCCCTGGAATGTGACGAAAGCTGTTTTCTGCATATTTCAGTTTTTATTGCCCCTGACCATTTGCCAACACACCCACATACATTTATATCCATGCATACATTACACACACATGCATGCACATCGCAATTGCATTGCAGGAGAGCCATTCCAGCCATTTAATGACACAAAGCTGCTAATTTTACTTTAAATTGAATGTGAAAGTGAATTTATCAGTTGTGTGTGTTAGGTAGTGGCTTTTCTACAAAGTCATGGTTTTAAATTGTACAGTCCCAGATCAAGTCACTTGCCTCTCAAGTAAAACCCTGGCATATACATACACACACACACACACACACATTTATACAGTTTATAATCTATTTTCATCATTATCTCTTAACTGATACATGTTTTCATTGAATAACTGACCACTGATAAATACTTTATTTCATAAACACCACATCTCAGCCATCTTAATCCAGCTATGGGATAAGGAAGATATGGAAACACCCTGAATGATAACAGCAATCACAGCACTACAAGAAATACATACATGTATGGAGAGAGAGAGAGAGAGAGAGAGAGAGAGAGAGAGAGAGAGAGAGAGAGAGAGAGAGAGAGAGAGAGAGAGAGAGAGAGAGAGAGAGAGAGAGAGAGAGAGAGAGAGTGATTTTATAGTTTGGAGAAGACAGAAAAACACACAACTTCAAGAAATTTTGATGTTTGAGAATTGCAGAATGAAAAATCAAATTCATGAACAACACTGATATTAAGATGGAATAACCTCTGACATTTAATATATTGCAAAAGAAAAAATAGAGAAAAAGTGTGAGAGAGAGAGAGTGGATGAAATTTGAAGTTATATTAAAAGCACATATATCAAACATCAGTCGCACTTTGAAATCTATATTTCAAGCTGTATAGTTAATATGCTGAATATATTTACTGAAACATCATGTGTTAATGGTGCTTTTCTTATTCAACTTGCTTCTGAAAATGCAAGCCGCTTTCATTTACTACATCTGTAGCAACCTTAACAACAGAATCTAATACTACATATACATACATACACAAATATGCACGTACACACACACACACACACACACAGATACCATCATTTATCATCAACATAATCATCATCATCTTGTGTCCACATTTCATGCTAACACGGATTAGACAGTTTGAAAGGATCCAACAGGTCAGAGCTGCAATATCTATTTTGGTCTGGTTTTGGTGGCTGGAAACCCTTCCGAGCATCACCCACCTTACACACTGGGTGTTTTTCTTTAGTGTCAGTGGCACTGTTGAGGGTACCAAGTACCTCGCAAGACATTTAATATGTTGCAAAAGGAAAATAAATAATTGAAGGGGGCTGTAGTGTTGAGGTGGGTGGCTTATACCAGCTGTTGAGAGGCAACAGCGAACCCCCAACTAGAAAAGGGAGAGAAGAAGATGGTTGTGATGGGGTGCCTGGTACAAGAGGAGGATAGGGACAGAGAAATGGGTGACGGGAAGAAGGAGGAAGGAGTAGATAAGTCCATGAGAATGTGAGGTGAGTGAGAGATTGTTCAAAGTAACGAATAGGGGTACAGGTAATACAGTGAATGGGAAACAAGTGAGAGAGAGCATAGCTAACGCTGAATATCAGTTTAGGGGCAGGTGAAAGAAAAAGGAGTGGGTCAGGGAGAAAGGGGCTGGTAAGTGACAAGAGAAAAAGTGGGGGTTGCATTGTAATAAAACTCAGAAAAGCAGGCAATAAGGAGATGATGAAAAGTATGGGAAGGAGAGAATGAGGATTGCTCAGTGACAAGAGTGGAGATCAGGGGTTTATAGGAGTGGATGAAGTGGGGGGAAGGGATTCGTTAGCCAATATGAGATGGTGTTCACTAGTGGTATGGGATGATGTTGAGAATGCAAGGTGGGTGGCTCCAAAGAGAAGGCAAACTAGTGGCACAAAAGTGTGGTGGCTGTAATATGTGCCTCTCTGTTTTCATATAATTAGAGCAGCAGAGGAAGTGCCGTAGTTAGGAGAGTGATGAGGGAATGGGTTATGAGAAGATGAGTTGTAGGGAAGGCTTGAATGCAAGAGAATTGGTAAAAATAAGCTTTCAAGACATCATTTTCACCATGGTGTACACAAGGGAACAAGTCTTCTCAAGTACAGCAAATCACCAGTTGTCTCAGTCTTTTGTCATCTTTTCCATGAAGCTCAACATCTCTAGGTCAGTCTTCAGTACTTTGTCCCAGGTCTTATAAATGGCATATACCTATCTATCTATCTATCTATCTATCTATCTATCTATCTATCTATCTATCTATATAAATATATATATATATATATATATATATATATATATATATATATATATGCTAATATCTATCTGTCTCTCTATCTACCCATCTATCTTTTTACATTCCATATCTATATCTATATATGCTATATACCATATACATATGCCACTGCTTGCCATACCAGTCATAACCTGTGCACACACTAGTCCAGTGATTAGTGCTGAGAAACAAAGAACAAGAACTGACTCAAAATTCCTCCTCCAATCAATTATCTTATGGTACTTTGACTATCAATTACATTTTGTTTTACAAGCACACATGCATATAGCTCAGGGAAAATACCATTTCTTCTAAATGTAGCAAGAAAGTCACAAAATATTCCACTCTCTGAAGAATTGCACGATGAAACTGACAGCCATTATGATATATCAATCTTTCCAATTTCCAAAACACACACACACACACACACACACACACACACACACACACACAGAAGCAGATATGGTGGAATCTGCTGTCGAGTATTCAGTTTTTGTTGAATGACCTGCACAAATAATTTGTTTATGGTGATCAAATGTTCATGCTGTACGTTAGCTCACCTGTCCCTCCATCAAATCAATGTTGCCTGAACAGGTGCACAATGTACCATATGTCAGGTGTTGAAGTGATTGCAGAATAATGTGAGATGAAGTGCTTTGCTCAAGAACACAATGTACCACCCATTTTAGGAATTGAAACCCTGATCTTATGGCTGTGAGTGCAACCCCCTAACCACTCAGCCATGCACCTCACACACACACAGATGCTCATGTTGTTCTTTCTGACTCATTTTGTTGCAAGCCAGAGGCTTTGGTGTGTGTGTGTGACCCTTCAGGCAATAATAATAACCTATTTTTTCCTTAAAAGACCATTTATAATAATTGTGCGATTTATCCTCAACAAATCAATAAACAAACTCATCTACATGCCCTGAGTAACTTTCCTTCCCACTGTCTAGCATCTTTGGCTAGTACCTTCTACAATAGCCATGGGTTGATATGAATAAGTAAAACCTTTTAAAGGTTTTGCTTTTACTTTCCATATTCATTTCCATCTTTCCTTTCACCCACTTATTTTAATTTTTCTTTAATCTTTCCTCAGAACTCATTACATGACTCAACCATGTCATCCCATTCCTCTTTGCAACATCCATCATTGATTTTACACCCATCGTTTCTTGTAATTTGTCATTGTCTTCCTCCTTCCTGCTAATAGTCTGCTCATCTATTCTACCATCCACATTTCCATCTTTTATGGACCTCTCACCTGTTCTGTATCTCTTACCATATTTCCTTCCCATAAATCATAGCACTTCCCATTCATGCAGCATAAACATTTCCCTTCAGTCACCAGGTTAGATTATTCTTTAAAAAGATACCAAAAAAGTTTGGATGGTCACAATCGGAATGCTTATGGTCATAGATCTGCTCGATCAGGTCTAGCCTTGGGCTAAACAACAACAGTTCAGTACTAAGATAACTCCAAGACAAGAATAAGTCTTTATTTGAGAAGATAAATACACCTGTTATAGGATAAAGGCAGTTCTAGAGTGAACCACTCTGAGGGAATGAGAAACCATTATTATACTTTAATTCTGACTAGAAGCTACTACAGAATCAATATTAACAAGCTGTGCCAAAAACACATCACTATTCTTAGGAGAGAAAAGACAAGCTATGGTAAAAGATTTTATTTTGGAAAACAATTCCAGTATCTTCCAACACACTGTCCATCCTAACACCTGGTTAAAATCAAAGCCTAAGAGAATTAAAATCAATAATACCAAAAAAACAACAACAACAAACAAACAAATAGATAAAATAAAACTAGTGAACACATTTGTTATTTAATATTGTCTAAATTAATTCCAAAAAATAACAATCTTTCTCATGATCAAACAGATATTTTTCAACATTGCTTTCGTAATTTTAGCGTCACAGTTAATTTTGGGTGAAAAGAATTTCCCGAAGAAAAACTTCAAATAAAACTAAAACAAACATACAAACAAAAAAGAATTAAATTCTGTTTTAGAATATTGATAAACCTATTAATCTGGGGCCTTGTGCAACAGATTTATTGGTTGAATCAAGGTGGGAAAATGGCTCAATGAAATTCTATTAGACTCATGCAATTCTCAAGAACAGTCATCATCTTTATTTATTCCTGTTTGAGCCCAAGAGAAGGAGAATGTATAAGAGTAAAAATTTCCCAAGCCATTCATTTTTTTTTTGTCATTCCATATTTTTAGACAGAAGTGTGTGACTAAAGAAAGATTAGGCTGTTATTTCTAGGAAGCTTCAGGACTACTCAGAACTTCTATAGCAAATTTTAATAAAATAAAAGTGTAATATCTAAGAATCAGCAGCGTGTGATGACCTTAGTAACATTAGAAAATTAACCTTAGGCAAAGGATTACTCGGTTATATTAAATAAAGTTTGTACAAAAATCTTGGAGAAAGAAAGAAAACAACTTCAGTTGATGCTGAATCAGTCATTGTTTAGCCCTGAGCGAAACTTCATTCAGCAGACATTAGATCAATGAGATTCCAGCCATGACCATTGCATCTATTTTGACTTTTTAGAAAGGATGTGTAAAGCCATGTGGCTTAGTAGTTGTGGTCTTACACTCACAATTGCTGCTATATCGTGGGTTTGATTCCCAGGCTGGGTGGTATGTGGTGTTCCAGTGCAAAACACTTCATTTTATAACCATGTGAGCATAAATGTAAACAGGCAACTGTTTTGTCTTGTTTTGTTTTTCTTTTCTTTTATTAGAAATGTGTATTGTATGATACAAATAAAGAGATGATATTATTTCGAATGCAAAGTTGCCATTAAAACAGCAGAAATACTGGATAAATTAACCTTACAAGGCAGAAAAATTTGCCAATGTTCCATTCTACTCAACTGTAAATGGGTAACCATGTGATGGAATAGTTTTCAGATCGGGGGTGGGGGGAATGTTGACCTGCTCACCAAGCTAGTGGGGTGGCATCATTGACAAGCTAAAAACAATGTGAAGTGCATTGTGACCAGTGGTGTACAGCAACATCCGACAGTCTGGTCAATACTGTGATACTGTGGAAAATGATGTAAGCCAGAAAATGAATGGAGATGTATAGGTGTATGCAAAGTGGTGTGGTTTATGGGAGTGAGTTATAAAAGTGAGAGGTAGGTGATGGGAATGTAACAGCTGGGATGGTCGGATAGAAGAGATATGAGATGGGGTTTAATGGTTTAGGGAGGAATCACCGAGAGAAATAAAACCACTGATGAATGTTGTAAAAGGAAATGGGATGAAATAGATAAGTCATGTGCTGAGAAAGGAGGAAAGTGATTGGATGTGAGGAGTTATGGGAGGAAATAGAGGAAGAGGAACAGTGAGGGTGTAAAACCAGTGGAGGATTTGTTGATGGAGGGGGGGGGAATGACAAGAATGTCATCATCCATAACTGATTGATTTTCAGAGAAGCACAAAAGTAAACAAACACACGGAAAAACACACATATATATGAAAGGCTTCTTTCAGTTTCCATCTTTTAAATCTACTGGTGTTATAATGGAAAGCAATTGTCCAAGCTACTTTGTACTGAGATTGAACCTGACCAGCACAGTCAGACATTATAGGTGTAAGTATGAATGTGCAATTGAGAAGTTTGCTTCTCAAACCACAGATTTGTCTGCACCAATAAAATGTAAAACAAAAAAAAAACTTTTTGGATTATGTAATCTGAGGCAGACAATTTCTGAATCATAAAGAGATTATGGGATGATCACGAGTTGAATGCTTTTCATTTCATGTTGACTAGATCTGGCTTAACCTCGGGTTAAACACCTCAAACATCATAGATAACGAACTAATGAAGGAGCTTCTATGCTATCACTGAATCTACTAGAAATAGATGCCAAATCCTCAAGTGTTAAAGGAGGACAATAGATTGAATAAGTTAATCCTAACTACACTTCCAAGAAAAAAAAAAGATCAGATTGGTCATGGGTGGATTGCCTTTGATATGCTTAATTAAGGATGTGCTTGTACAATTACAAAAGAACAAAGAAAGAAGATTGTTCTAAAAAAAACTACATTGTATTGTTGGAGATACGTCAAGTGATAGAGGTAAACGAGAGAAGTAAATGTGCTTAATGACACTTTAATTCTAAAAGTACAAATAATAAGACATTTGATAATGGAAGAATAAAGATTAATTACGATTCTAATCCTCTCTTTCAGTTTGATGTTTAGTTTTCAGGTAATTTATTTTAGCATCATGTGTAAATCAGAGGATGATGCACTTTTGTATTGAGACTCACTAAATTCTTCACTCATTTGTCACATTTTTTATTCTTTAATCTGACAAAGAGAAGAGTTATTACGGTTGGTATTTTATGGTGAACAGCAGTTATTGGTGTTGCTTTTAGACAGTCTGTGAGTGAATCTGCTAGAAGGAAAATGAAAGAAGCCTGTTGTACATATACCATCATCATCATCATAGTGTCCACTTTTTAATACTCATGTGGCTGGGATGGAACCCATTGAGGCTGATTTTCTAAGACTGCCTTTCCTATCACTAACCCTCAAGAAAGGGAGAGAGAGAGAGAGAGAGAGAGAGAGAGAGAGAGAGAGAGAGAGAGAGAGAGAGAGAGAGAGAGAGAGAGAGAGAGAGAGAGAGAGAGAGATGAAATTCAGCTCAATGTACAGATTATGTTGCAAAATTGTAATATAAAGTTATTGCCATAAAAACATGAGATCAGATGCCCCATGGACAAAATTCTTCTATGACTGAAAGCTGTTCTTGTTTGCTGATATAATAAGAATTACTTTATTGCCTCTGAAGTTTCCTCCTACTTTGGATATCTGAATGACTGAATAATTGGATAATTAGAGTTTAATTTGAATTCTTGCTAGTAAGCAAGCTGCCTAATTACCTACCTGGACAGACAGACAGGTGAAGGTAGGAGGGAAAGAGAGGAAGAAAAAGTGAGAAACAAATAAATGTTATGTAGACATATTAATAACTAAAAAAAAAACATATACAATGACTGTATGCAAGTATAACTTGGTGCCATGTGGCATCCCTTTGCTAAGATTTTGGTGCCTATTTCATCACAAGCAAACATACAGTCTCTTTCAGTCTTTCCATCCATGACACAGTAGAAGATCAAGTATGAGATGATGTGAGGGCAGCACTGGCATTCGTTGTCACTTGAATAGAATGCAGTAATGTGTAAGAAAGTGCCTTGTACAATTATACAACACATTGTCTAGTGCAGGAATTGAACTCATGGCTTTATGATCCTGAAAACAACACCCTAATCACTGGGTCACGCAGGCAGTCAAGGAAAATAAGTTTCATGGAAGGAGGTTTGAGTAAAGTATGAAATGCAGATAATTTTGAAATTCTTAGATTTTAATTTGCCAACATATGTCTGAACGAATGGCATTTAAGCAGAAGCACAGTTTGCAGTTTTGATTGTAATATGACAAGGCACAATTACATGTAACTTGTTTATGTGCGTTCAAGCATGAAAGGAGCTTTGTGGGAGGAATTGTCTTGGGTGAAAAAGTCTTCCAATATCCAATGTTTGTGAAAAACACACCAATGGGCTATGAATGATGTCATTGAGCCATAGGACATGTGTTTCTGTGTTGCTAATGTTTCATCAGAGATGGACACTGAATCTGCTATTCACAGCCCATTAAGAACTGCTGCTCCTAGAGCTAAACAGTAAATAGTAAAATTGATGAAGTGTGCAAAGCTTTGTCAAGCTGGAATTAATTAAATGGAGGAATACTAAGTGTTGATTAAAATAAAGGTGTGTACAAGTATATTTAACAGGTTGGCATATGCTGAAATGTGGAAAGATTTTGCTGCAGAAATTGTTTTAGGAGAGAAGTATGAAAATTCATAGAAGTTCCAATGATATTTACCAATAAATGCAGAAGAGTGACAAAAATGTTAGAGCCTTGCACAATTGCCCTACACTATTTACTTTTCACGATCAAATCCCAAAGAGATCGACTTCATACCATATATATTTTTATCTCCCAGGAGTTATTGATAAAATATATACACAAGCTATATACTGAGGCCTACAATTTGTAGCCTTGCACCTTGAGAGAAATCAATATTGTATATTATAGAGATTATAGCATTTTTTTTTAATGTATTTTGGGGTTTTCTCTGTTGTTTTTGAAATGGAGAACAGTTTTTGTTGATGCCATATAAAATGGTATCTTACACAAACATGATGTTGCAAATTTTTAAAGAATCGACCATGATAAATAGTGACTTTATTTTCTTTCTTAAGGCCATAAACAAGGCAATTAAAACTCATATAAAATATAAAAATAAATTAAATAAAATTATTAAAATAATAAAAACACAATAAAACGGATGGTTTCCTTAATCATACATCTCTATCTACCTTTAAGGCTGAAAAATAATGCTTTAGGGATGGGAATTTGGGGGAAGAAGTTTTTTTTGTTCTACATCCTCTTCCTGTAATGTTCAATATCTAATAGCGATAGGACCAATTTTTTTCAATATAGTTACTTGCTTTCAAAGGATAGAAAGATTTCAAATATTTCCTTGTCATATACTGTCATTTTTCTTCCTTTTTTTTTATAGCAGAAATGTTTATTTTTAATCAACAAAAGCTAATATATTATCTATCGATATAAGAGATTGCTTTCATTTCACTCACTTTATATCTCATCAATTAAATAAACTTGCCAAATAGGAAAGCTAAAATATCAAGCAACAGCAAAAAATGTAGATGTGTGTTTTCAGCCTCTATTTTTAATCCAGGAATCCCTAAAGGATATCTAGTTTGTCATTGAATATAGATGTCGTTTCATAGCATGGTCCCCTACAATAATAATTCAGGAGAATCGAATGTATTCAAAGACAAAATTTGGTTACACCTCTAACTCCATCACAAACTACCAAACTAAGTGGGGATGCTGGAACTTCGTCTAGTTCACCTCCCCGCCACCAGTTTTTGTTAAATGTTAAGTCCAATACTATCAAGAACATTTTATTCTAAATTAATAAGCATTCCTTCATTAATCAAATGCACAAAAAATTATTTAATAGAACTAATCTTATAAGTTACGTTTGTACAACTAATACAACAAATTTAATTCCTCATAAGCCTTCTAAATTAATGTAACTGTACTTGCAGAGATATTAAAACATGTAATGCTGAAGCAATGATATGTGAAGCAGCAGTTACCTCCACCAAACTAAATCTTGTAGTGTTAAACACTATAATGAATACAAATGTGTGTAATTCACCAAGTAAAAGTTGAGAAAAAAAAATGAAGATATGCAGATACACCTACACAAAACCACATATGCACACACAAACATACAATGTAGAAATCTTCACATAAATGTTATTTAAGTTTAAAGATAAGTGAATTACTTTTGAAACAGAAAATAATTTTTTTGTTTGTATAATTACTATATGCACTTCTAAGAAGGAAAACAGATAAAGAGTGAACGTGTACAATATAAATAAGTGCATGTATACACGCACACATAGATATGCACAGAAACACTAATATAAATACATACACACATATAAATACGTATGGGCATGCATAAACTAGATAGACATAAGGAACACAAAGTATGTGTGTGCATATATATGCATACACATATTAATACACAAATACACACACACACACACACACACACACACACACATATATATATATATATATATATATATACTATACACATACATTCACTCCTCATCTGTTTTCACTCTTAGAAGTATTTTATATTAATTTGAAAAAAGAAAATAAAGCGTGATTTCTTTGTTATTTCCAAACTCATTGACTTGTTCTTTAAATTTAAATAACATTTCCATGAAACTGGTTTTCCATTTTATCACACTACTTTAACTGCAAACAGACAGTCCAAAAGGAGATTTTAATGGTCTTTTAGTTCAATATAAATTAAGAAATTTATTTTGTCTGGTT
>NC_068985.1:86032579-86034687 GCF_001194135.2 Octopus bimaculoides
TATATATATATATATATATATGTATGTGTGTGTATGTGTGTGTGTGTGTGCGTGCGCGCGTGCGCGTATTGTGAAGGTACATGACTTTGTGGTTAATGTGTAGCACTCATAATCTCCAGACTGAGGGTTCAATTCTTGGACTGGGCGGTATACTGTGTTCTTGAGCAAAGCACATTTCATTTCCTGTTGCTCTAGTGCTATGCGGGGACTAGTATGTCAAAGAATGGACCCATCATTTCTTCTGTGTGTTGTAAAAAGGTGACTAAAAGGGGTTGAAGTAGAATTTTCACTCTGACCTCATAAAATCCTCACCAGCAGCAACTAGCCGAACTGACATAAGGGTGAGGGTTGTCACCCACATGGTAAAAATGCATCATCTGCCAGCAGTAGCTGGTAATCACCAGCAACTGGTGGATACAGTGATGTGTTGTTACAGGGTATGTGGCCCCCATATTGCTACTACATTTATATGTGTGTATATATATTATCTCCACACTGTTTGACAACAGTTGTTGGGTTCTTTTGGTTCATTTATGTCCCTGTAACACAGTGGTCTGGCAAAAGACAGATAGAATACCAGACTTAAATAAGTACCGAATTCAAGAAATTTGTTTAAAGCCTTTCAAAGTGGTGCCCCAACATGTTAGCACCCTAATGACTGAATAGTGTAAAAGAATAAAGAAAATACAAAAATAAGATAATGAAATTTTCAGAAAAAAGAGTAACTTCTCCAAAAATAGAAGTGGACCCCATCACCCTATGTTAATGGAGTTTGTGATCCAGTTCTTGTTGTTTAGCCATAGGTTAGTCTTGATCAGTCAGAACATTCCATCATTGATTAAAATATAACATATCCAAGACCACATTGACCTGGATACACATCTATATCTCTTTTTAAAGCAAGAAGAGCCACTGATTGGCATACAATCACTAAAAGAGACACTCCAGTCTCTGGCCCACAGGTGGGCCAGAGACTGGAGTGGGTAAAAGGGTTAGTGATGGCCTCTGTGTCCATCACTACTGTTATGACTTTATAGCCTTTGTTACTCAAAACTCACTGGTCTTGCACCTTCACCACGTAAGCAGTCCTAATCTACTTATCTTTTCATTTCTAGTCACCCAAGCTGCATTCAACCTCCCCACTCCCACACTAACCCTTTTACCCACTCCTTTCTCCCTCTGGAATCTTCCTTTTGCTCATGTCTTCCCTTCAAGGTATCCACCAGCAACACTTTAAACAGAACATTTATGGTATCAAGTTCACCAGTTTTGGAGAACAAACAAGAGTCTTGAAAATTGCTCCTTCCTCCAGAACTAACAGTTAAAAAAACAAGCATGATTTGAGGGATATTTTGGTTGCTATTTCTCGCATGTTGAACAATTGTGCTAAACCCCCAACCCTACTGTCCTCCACTTGTATATACAGGATGTCCCAAAAGTCACTGACAGGTTTCAATTTTTAATAACTTCTTTAACTTTACAAATATATGCATGAAATTTTGATACAATATAAAGGACAAATTAATATGCACCAGTCAAATTTTGCAACACCACTACATCACATATGAAAAATGTGATTCCCCCAAGTCTCAGGAATGTGAAAGCCATTCAAACACGGTTCCAACAAGATGGGGCAACTGCTCAATCCACAAGAGAAACAATGCAGTTGTTACAGCAGTGCTTTGGAGAGAGAATAATCTCCCGCTACGGCAATGTCAACTGGCCTTCATGTTCCCCTGACTTGATTAGCCCAGATTTTTTCTTGTGGAGATACCTGAAAGAGAGGTTTTATGTCAACAGACCAGAGACCCAGGTGCAACTGAAGGAGAACATCAATAGAGAAATCAGAGAAGTGGAGTCTGAAACTCCTGAGGGTGTTATGGTGCAAGTTTTGGAAAGAGCAAGGGCATGCGGAGCTGAAAATGACTGCCATTTAAGTGATATCATTTTTCATATGTGATGTAGTGGTGTTGCAAAATTTGACTCATGCATATTAATTTCCATTATGTCCTTTATATTGTATCAAAATTCCATGCATATATTTGTAAAGTTAAAGAAGTTATTAAAAATTGAAACTTGTCAGTGACTTTTGGGACACCCCGTATATT
>NC_068985.1:86037250-86042653 GCF_001194135.2 Octopus bimaculoides
ACTGGCTCTTGTGCGGGTGGCACATAAAAGACACCATTTCGAGCGTGGCCGTTTTCGTGTGGGTGACACGTAAAAGCACCCACTACACTCTCTGAGTGGTTGGCATTAGGAAGGGCATCCAGCTGTAGAAACTCTGCCAAATTAGATTGGAGCCTGGTGTTGCCATCCGGTTTCACCAGTCCTCAGTCAAATCGTCCAACCCATGCTAGCATGGAAAGCGGACGTTAAACGATGATGATGATGATGATGATGGCAGTGAAACATGGGCTGTGACTGCTGAGGACATGCGTAAGCTCGCAAGAAATGAAGCCAGTATGCTCCGCTGGATGTGTAATGTATATTCCATATAAAAAGAGATACTAGATAAAACATCAGATATTTATTTTTTATACACACACATATGCTTACACTCACTATGGAATGTGCTACATAGAAAAATAATAGTCAAAAGGATTTGGTTTCCACAAAATTTAAAAAAATATATTTTTTTAGAAATCAGCTATAAAAATATCTATAAAGGGTTTCAGCAATTAAATAGCTTAAGTGAAATCTATACATATTACTCTAAAATATTAAGATTATGAAAGGGTCTCAGAAAATGACTATGAAATTGAAATTTAAGAGTAGTTATGCATAAAGTATGATACAAAAATGTGTCGTTAAATCAAGACAAAAAGTTTTTCAACTAAAAATAAATTGATAAAAATTAATGTCCCTTAACAGACAAATTAATCTATTTGATTGATTAGTGAATACATCCTGCCCTTCTGAGGTTTTTAACTAAATCATTTGGAGAAGTTTCGTTTTAGGATCCAGAAAATGAAACTACACTAGTCCGTAGAGATTGGCATAATAAAATGAAAGTAAAATAATGTTTCTCGTACTCAGTTAAATTTGGCAATGAAATGAAAGTGGATGAATGCTTTTGTTTTGAAACTAAGAGCTCATTTTGAAAACATTTATGGCTGACCATATTACACAACAAATACCTGTGAGAATTGTGGATGACACCATTAGCATTGCTAAGCCAATTGAAAGGAATTATGTTATTATGAGATATTTGTATTCATACAATAAACATTGAAAGTAACTTTCTTTCATTGTTGAGATTAATTAGCAGCAAAAGGTTGTAAAGAATGTGTTTCGTGAATTGTTTTGTAGAGCTTATGTTTTGGAGGGCAGCCCTTAAACATTTTCACCAGCATTATCCTGTCTAATTTTTATGATTAAAAAGATCAAATAAAGTGAATTGAAAGCATTTGAAAAACAATTGGATTTTACAATTACCATTTTGTTACATCAGGTTTGTATTACTTTCATTTGATTTCAAAGAAAATTCTTTCACTTTTGTTTCACTGTTGAGTTTCCAGCAAATAATGATTGCTGCCAACTTCAGTTGTTTCACTTTCTGAATCATAAGACGAAACATTGCCAATCAGTTTGCTCAATACAATTTTTGAAAAGGGAAAATGGAAGCTGTGAAATTTAGTTGTTGATTACTAAGTTTAATAAGTCAGGTGGAAAAAGGCAAATATTTACAAGTATCAAGGCTAGTCTGGAGGATATGTAGTTAAAAACAACCTCCAGTACATAGAAATGGTGATGCATTTATCAAAATGAATGTCAACTAGGTTATTAAATATTCTTCTTTGCAACAGGGTTAAATCTGAAATAATCCTACATCCTTTTCAGCGTTTCTAATGTCATAAATTTAATTAAATGGGAATAGATAGCCAATGTTCCTTAATCCAACAAAACACCTATCTCTGATCTCTGTTAATTAGATGTCTTAAGTGGGAGAGAAGCCAAGTTTCAGTAGCATATTCAAGTTTTGGGAAAATTAATATTTTCAATATGTTAAACTCTAAAAATTATTGCTGGAAGCCATTTCTTTGCAACTTTAAGACAATATACTGACAGTTTAATTTATTTGAGAAATGTATTTTAAAAATTTCAGCAATTTTGCCTGACAAGTAGAATATAAATAACATTTAAATAATATTTTGTAGAAAATATTTATCATGACCTACATACATTAAAGAAAATATTTTTCAATTGCTACAATGAGCTTCATCTGCCTGAATCATCCATAAACCAAATTTTAAAGCTAAATTTTTGACATTTTTCCCTTTGGAAAAAACAATTTAATATCATCAGCATATGACATTATTTTTGAATTTGAAATATATATAATCTGTAGGCTATTTCTATAAAGTAGGTCTGAGTAAACTACTTTGTGGCACTCTGCAAGTAATTTACACAAACAAATTGATGTCTATTATTTTAATAAGTTTGCAACCAATTCAGTAATTTAGTTCCTCCACTTAAACTAATGTTTTTAATTAATTTTACATATTAAACACTATCAAAGGCTTTAGAAAGATCCAGGTAACTAATGTTAGTTTATTATATAACACTTTCATCCATTCATTTAAGCATTTTAATTGTTGACGAGCTGTTCATTTATTTAGAGAAGAATCTAAATAGTAAATAAGATATAAAATGTACCAACTCCTCTTCAGTTATTGATTCTACAACTTTACTAGCAAAACACACTAAATCTAATAAGATCATAATTTTCAATTTCTTTTAGAGATGCCTTTTTAGTGTAAAATACAGATTTTTAGATTTTCCACTGACTGGGAATTGTTGCTGGTTGAAGAAAATAGTTAAATATTTTAAGTTGTGTTTCTGAAATAATTTTACCAAATTTTTGTTTTCAACTCAGTGAGATACAATCTGGAGCAGACATTATTTGATTCAATTTTAAAAAACATTGTTGCTGGTTTAAAAACTTGTTTTTCCTGCAGTGTCCTAAATTCATTAATGGATGTCTCCCTTAAATCTTTAGTCAGCCATTTTGTACAAAAATCTAATGTTACGTATTGCTTTTTCCCTGAGACAAAAGTATTTACACATTTAGTAACTAACCTTTTGTATTCTCACCAATTTTTTTTGTAAGACTGTTTTCACACAGCCTAGACATAACAACATAGATATATGGTAGTTTGTATATAAAACATATGGTTTAGTGTGTGCGTATTTTATTCACCAATGTGGTGTTAATCACTCATTCTCATCGTTTGCAATTTATATATCAGTGCTTCAACATCCCCAAACACTGGTTTAAAGCAGACAAAACAAAAAAAATATTTATGAAGTAAACAATCACACACATGACAAATTACCAACCGACAGCATAACTAAAACATACAAAAAAACAAACCACCACCACTCATAATTCAATTAACATAGAATCAGAAACTTTAGTCACAAAGTTTAAAGTAGAAAAGTTTACCTCATCAAACCCTTTTATAACCCTGAACGATCATAAAGATAATTTCACGCAAATCCCTAGCGGTAGATTAATAAATCCCACAAAAAGTGAAATAGGAATTATTAGTAAATCCATATTAGATAATATTATACGACATATCTGGTAAACCCAAATGCAAATTTATCCAGTTTGATATGAAGTTTTACCCTTCACTCTCCAAAAGCTTGCTCTAAAAGTTACTTGAATTTGGAAAGGCATATCATTATCATAACAAACACTGATATAAACATAATTATAAATGCAACAAAGTTATTACTTTTCCATAATAATTCCTATTGGATAAAAAGGAATGGGGACGAGCTATTTGAAGTGGCAATGGGGAGCTATGACAGAGCAGAGGTATCTGACCTTGTAGGCTCCTATATCCTTGACAGTCTTAGGAAAAAAAAAAAAAAAGAAGCTAATATGGGTTTATATAGGGACAATGGTCTAGGAATGGTACACAATAAAAGCAGACATGGTATGGATAGGATAAGGAAAAAGCTATGCAAAATATTTAGCCAATTAGGTCTAAGAACCACAATTAGCACCAACCTTAAAGAAGTAAACTTCCTAGATATTGACATGAATATTAGCGCAGGCAAATTTAAACCCTACCACAAACCAAATGAGGAAGCCTTGGAAAATTGTTAAGATATTAAAATAATTTACTGAAGATAAAACCAATGGTAGTCTTAATACACAAATGAAGAAATTTTATCCACCAATGCAGTGTTGATCACTCATTCTCATCATTTGAAATTTACATTATATATATATATATATATATATATATATATATAATTACACACACACACACACACACACATGCATGCACTCACACTCACATACATACATACATGGTTTATTGACTGTGTGCATGGTAGTTTATAAAAAGAAAAGTGGTTTAGTGTATATATGTATATATACAGTAGTTTATATACGATATATATGTGGTCAGCTGGAGCCAGTGGGTCTTGACTGAAGGGGCGGTAAAAAGCCAAACGGCATTTCAGTGTTCCCATTCAGCTGGGATTCCACATGCTGTGCCTCTCACTCCAGCAGCAACCTGATGTATTCAGCTGCTGTCAAAGTACTGGACACTCTGACAGATTTGTGATTGGGGTAGTGGTGACCTCTGACTTTCTAGACCCTGTGAACCATATCTCTGCTCACCACTATTGAGTTGGAGATAGCCATCTGCAAGTGTGAGTCCCATGAGGCTGTGTGGCTGTCCCAGTGCATCTCCCTCACCACCCTCTGGGGCAATGCCTTTTCCATTTTGTCTGCTGGGACCATGAGGCAGATTGAAAAACCTTTTTAGATATTACTTGTTACCTACCAACCAATCATAATTTAATAGAACAATCCTTATTGAACTATTTTGAAGGTAGTAAGGTGATTCAGTACAGTGGCCTAAAAATGGAATTGTGATAGAAGCCTGAAGTGATGATAATGAAATCCCATATATAACATGAAACCAATGTGTAAAACACATACTTATGACTTTTTCATGGTCTCTGAACCTATTCTGCCAAATCCATTCACACAGGATGTTAATAAAGCACCACTTGTTCCACATTATTTTTTGAGTAACTTCTTGGCAAGCATCCATCATCCTTTGATAGTCTATGTATGGATGTTCTCATAATTGGTAAACAAAATTTTAAGTATGATTCACAACATTGCAACTAATATAAGTGGAATAACATAGGAAACTTGTTCATCGATATCAAACATGTCCCTGACTATATCCATTGCAATCTAATGAGCTAAAGTATTACACATACATGAATGGGTGTCTCAGTCAGGCAGTGTTCCCATTTGTACTGCATCAAACACCCAATTCCCCTTATGTCGTTTACCTGGTGATAGTTCTTCTGAATATATGTGATTTCACTATCGTCACTTTCAGAGCAAATTACTTTCACTTTTTTACAGTGCTAAACTACATGCTAATCAATTATATGAACATAATAATAATGGTAATATTAATAACAATGATAAGTGTTGATTTCTCAGCCCAAGAATTACAGCGTGATGTGCTGCTTGACTGGTCCCCCCTCTCTCTCTCTCTTTATATATAT
>NC_068985.1:86046384-86069638 GCF_001194135.2 Octopus bimaculoides
GTGACACGTAAAAGCACCCACTACACTCTCTGAGTGGTTGGCGTTAGGAAGGGCATCCAGCTGTAGAAACTCTGCCAAATTAGACTGGAGCCTGGTGTTGCCATCCGGTTTCACCAGTCCTCAGTCAAATCGTCCAACCCATGCTAGCATGGAAAGCGGACGTTAAACGATGATGATGATGATGATGATAAGCACCTTAAAATAGATTAGAGGAGATGAGAAGACTCTGGCTGTATTATTTTATATGATAGTTAATGAGGGTATTTCCCAAAGCCATAAGCCTTCTCACTGTTTTCCCATTATCTTTACAATTTTATTAAAGAGCCCCAAATAATAACAATTTGAACAATAATTGGTTGAAAGAATTTAGCTGGTAGAAAATATTGAATATTTAGAAACTTTTACTTGTTCTACCACTTTAATGGCAAATCCTACAAGAACTGTAATTTTGGTCAGGGCTGGTACAAAAAGATCCCATTACAGTGGTATATCAGAATAGATCAGTGTCTCCTACTCCATTGACACAAAACCATGCCATTCTATTTTGTTATCTCATTAGTCCAAGACAAACTGACTGGTTTCATAATGAACAAAATATTGATTGAGACAAATACCAGTTTCATTATCCAGTTGATCTCCAAATGTCTTGGAAACTTACTGGCAGTTGAAGCAGCAGCAAAGTATTTTTAATCCCACCAAACTAATATTAGCTGTAAAGTTTATATCAAAAATTTTAATCAATAAAATGATTGTTAGCAAAATTAATATTAATGTCTTTCCTGTCATCTAAAATAAAAACAAATAAACAGAACCTATTAAAAACCATAGCTTTATCAAAATCATCAAGAATCAATTGATTAACCATTAGAAACTAGTAGAAGTACCTTTACTTTTGCTACAAAAAACCCCAGATTTAATATATTTCACGAGCTTTTTTATCTGATTTAGAATTTTAAATATATGTCATTTTTTAAAATATCTTAATTTTTTTGTTACACAAAATTATTTCTGAGCTAACAAACATGAGGAATTTTCTTCCATTGTTAGTGAAAAACCTTTTGTTTCCTATGTCAGTGAGGTCCCCCAAGAAATATTTCTGAAATATTTTACTTCCTTCTTCTTTAAAGAGTCGAGTTTATTATTCTTTCCTCATAATGGTTTTGGGAAAGTCTAAAAGATTGAAAATCATCTTCATTTGATTAAACACAACCATTTCTCAGCAACCTTTCCAATCCTAATAGTCTAGACTCGTATAAAAAATGTTTCTTTGTGAACTTTGTATAGTGAAGGACCAGTTTTCATGTTATAGAAAATATTAAATTTAAATGATTTGTGTTGTAGTATCAATCCAAACTAGTTGAATGACGATAAATAAATTGTTATGAAAGTAAATTTTTGTCAATCTTCATTCATCAGGATTTACTTTTTGTTATAATGCGTGATCCTCATCCACTCGGATGTTATTGTCAATACCATGATATTCTTGTTGAGGTGGTATTCTGTGTCTTATTGTCTTTGACTCATCTATCGTGCTATCACTGACAGCTCCACAAGACAATGACTTTGAAATGTCTATCTTGAAGGTAACTCATATATATCATGTAACTGACACTGACTCCAACTGGGAACTCATACAACGATTCTACTACTACTGTCTCTCCACAATGACTGACTGTCTGTCTTTATAATGACTCAGTCATATCACCTTGTCATTTGGGAAGGGGAATGCCATTTTCACTACGTCTCCCCATTTTAGTTTTTTTCTCTGGGAAGTGAGTAATTTTATTTTACTTTATTTGCTCCTCCTCCCTTTTTAATGTATTTTTTTCCAACATATTTTTTTCTTTTTGGCATCTATTCGTAGGAACTCTGTGTTCTTCCTTTTCTTTCTGCTTGTACACGTGGGTTCAACCACCTGTAACAGTGCTGGTGCCTGGAATGTGTCATACAGTCATTCTATAGGTTCTTCCAATCTATCAGGTTCATCTTTTGTGAATCTCTTCTTTAATTGGTTTCTGTGTTTTTTTTTTCAATACCATTTCTGCTTTTAATTCTATGCATCATTTTTCCTATGTACTTTGTGATTCTACCTTCTTCCCAGTATTATTTTCCATTTTTATACGTCCTCATGTACATCTTATCACCAATTTTGAAAAATTTTGGATTGTCTTTCCTGGTGCTTTTTCTTTCTTTGCCAGGTAACGGTTTATCAAAAACTGGTTTCACCTTCCTCGTGAACATCAGTTCTACTGGTGTCACCCTGTATATGCTTAGGAATTGCTGCAGAACGACTTCGTCTGTGACTTCCTTGTTTGCTTTTCTCAAAGCTCTTTTAAAAATGTCCACAAAACGCTCTGCCTGTCTAATTGATCTGGGATGGTAAAGTGCTATCGTTTTATGTTCTACTGCAAATATTTTGCAGAATCTTCTAAATTCCCTGGACACAAATTGTGTTCCATTATCAGATACAATCACATCTGGGATTCCAAATTTTGTGAATAATTCATGCAAAATATTTATTGCAGTTGAGGCAGTTGGTCTTCTGCACTTAAACATTTCCGGCCATTTAATAAAACTGTCAACTACTACTAAGTAATAATAACCATTTAATGGACCCGCAAAATCAATGTGTAGTCTTGTCTATGGACCTTTTACTTCTGCTCAGGGCTCCCATTTCTGAGTAGGCAATTTCGCTGCCAGGACACATCCTCTTCAGCCTTTTACTATGTTTACAACTTCCTTGTCCACCTTCGGCCAATACATATAACTGTTCATAAGCGCTTTCATCCTTGCGGTCCCCAGTCTTTGCGATGTCCAATATGGAATTCTGTTAAAATTCTTTTTTGTAGAATCTCAGGCATCACTACCATTTGGCCATACATTAGTATGGCATCGCATGTTGAATATATGTTTACTTGTAGCTGTTTTTTCTTCCGAACCTATTTTTGTTTTCTGTGGCTGACCACTGACTTTTTTGTTTCATTAATGAACTTAACTTTTGATGAATCTCACTTTATCTCTTCTAGATTTATTGGTAACTCTCGTACAATGTTTCACATTGTTTAATTTCTCCTTCGGGTCTTAGGGCTGCTATTATTGTATCCTCAAATGGTTCACCATTTCTGGGTATTAACATGGATAGGTTGTCAGCATGTCCCAGCTTTTTCCAAGGTAAATATTCCATTGCGTAGTTGTAGTTTAGTAGTATGGTGCCCCATCGCTGCAACCTCATCTATCGTGCTATTGCTGATAAACATCAAGACAATGACTTTGAAACGTCTACCTTGACGGTAACCCAAACTTGTATATATCACGTAACTGACACTGACTCCAACTGAGAACTCATACAATGACTCTACTACCACTGACTTTCTACAATGACTGACTGTCTGACTTTATAGTTACTCAGTCATACCACTTTGTCACGTGGGAAGGAGAGTACCACTTCTACTACAACAGTTTTTTAAATGTGGAATCATTGAATAAATTAAGGGTTTCTACATAAATCTATTGATTCATGGTTAAATAGTTTATGCAGAACTCTCTACGAAGGGTATGCCCAAAGTAATGCTAACATGGGTATCACTGTATTATCAATTGACATAAGTTATTGATAACAGAACTGTTGGTAGAGAAACTTCTCCTCTGTAGTAACTTTTCTTCTTCTTTTCCTTCAATACAAGCAAATAATGGGTTCCAAGAAGTAAGATGGTAACTTCCAGTTCTTGACGAAGTAGGAGGCTGGGATGTCCATCATCCACAGAAACTTACATGTAGTTTACATCGATGATATTACTAACAAGATGATTCAGAAGTTTAACGAAGGAGAAACCAGCAATGAAAACAAACCATGAGATGGAAAACCTCAACTGAGACCTTTCATACAAATAACCAAAGAATGGATCAAATGATTCCTGCAGACACTCAAGTCTTAATCTGTGAATTTGTTGCACAACTGGACAGTGGTCAGAATATATTCCAGAAGGTAGTGGAAGACTTTGGGTATTAAAAAGTCTTGGAGATTGACACCAGATTTGAATGAGAGAACGATGGATGCTTGTTCTCATCTGCTTGAAACATTAGATAAGAATCTAAATAGTAAATAAGATATAAAATGTACCAACTCCTCTTCAGTTATTGATTCTACAACTTTACTAGCAAAACACACTAAATCTAATAAGATGATAATTTTCAATTTCTTTTAGAGATGTCTTTTTAGTGTAAAATACAGATTTTTAGATTTTCCACTGACTGGGAATTGTTGCTGGTTGAAGAAAATAGTTAAATATTTTAAGTTGTGTCTCTGAAATAATTTTACCAAATTTTTGTTTTCAACTCAGTGAGATACAATCTGGAGCAGACAACATTATTTGATTCAATTTTAAAAAAACATTGTTGTTCTTTTGCTGGTTTAAAAACTTGTTTTTCCTGCAGTGTCCTAAATTCATTAATGGATGTCTCCCTTAAATCTTTAGTCAGCCATTTTGTACAAAAATCTAATGTTATGTATTGCTTTTTCCCTGAGACAAAAGTATTTTACACATGATGTTTAGCTGAAAGTCAAGCAAGGAGAGGGAACCATTGCTGTTACAGTGAGCAATAATAGTGAAGCTAATATGCTGGCCCAGCTTATTGAAATTCTCTAATATTCAAGAGGTGTCTCCAAAGGATGGGGTCAGCAGTAGGATGTCGTCCACATTCCTGGTGAAGAAGGCACATGAATGGCTGGTACTGAGTGCCTTACACTCCAGCCACAACTAAGTAAATAATAGGGAACAGGTTTGCAGGGCTGACATTGTGTGTGTATTTTTATGTAACGTAACAGACTACTTTCAGTTTCTGATTAACCAGACTCATTCAGTTTCAATTCTAGTTAACACTTTATGGCTAACAGCTTGAGTTAACTGAAAGCATACCTGTATTATACAAATGTTACCTGTCTTATGGAGGGTAACTTTGAAAGTATGCTTTTGCAGCCATTGGTAATATCAGCAATATGGTAGACATACAATAATTATTATTTAAATGTTATCAAATCTCTTGATGCTTATGCAAAATAATGCAAATTTTCAAAAGAGAATATATTCATTAACTTTGAATAAAATAAAGTAAAACAAATTTCTCATTGGTATAACTCCTCCTATAACTACTGTGTATCTCTTTTTAACTCCCTCATCCCTACAATTCTTCCTCTCTCACTCTGTGTATGTGACATTCCTTTACTCATTACCTACCACCAAGCCTAGTATGTGCTCTCTTCCTGCTCCTCTTTTACTCTCTCTCTCCCTTTGTATATGAAGTAAAGTATAATAGGAAAAATCGACCAACCAACATTATATTGGCTACTATTATTTAGAAAAAATATAGATATGTATAAAAAAAAGACAGGATGGTCAAAATGAGAACGTCTTTGATCACATGTCTGTCTTGTCAATGAAGGCCAACATATGCTTAAACATCAAAGGCAAGAACAAGTTATGAGATGTTTTGCAATATATTTCACAGTATAATTGATATTTTCCTTATTAATGATTTCTTTGTTAATTTAATTCTTTCTTTACTAAATCCTGCGCTGAAAATTCCTTTGTATTTAACTCTTTGATTATTAAGTGATTCTTTGCAGATTTTCTACAGAATTTAGAGCTAGCACTGAAAGTTACAATGCTTTGCATATGAATATGTCTTTGTAAACAATGCAATCAAAGATAGAAAAATTGCATTGCTTCCATTGATGTATTCATCTACAAAATGCTGTAACTTTTAGTGCTGGCTCTAAATTTCATAGAAAATATGTAGAGATATACTTAAAAGTAATTAAATCCCTCTGCTAACACAAAAAAGTAGGACACAGTATTCACTAATAAACCTTGAATGTACTTAACAGTATATCATAGTTGCAAGACAAAATACGGTATCCCTACCAGCAATTAATTAATTCATTGACTCCTGAGAGAGGTAAAGCAATGCAGATGTTTTCCAGTAATTTAATAAATATCAACGTATCATATTTATATTCTTCAGCACCTTCCACTACTTCACTGAATGCAATACTATCAAATGGAATTCGCATAAGAATTCCCATAAAAATCTTCAAGCTTTTAAAATATAAATCAGTAAGAAAGCCTTGACCTTCTTAGAATTTTGTAAACTCTTTTATGAAGCTGAAATTGCTTGGAAAGAAATGAAGATTTATGCTGCTTTGAATAATCGATACATAGAACAAAATTTCAGCTTGTAACAAGAAATAAAAGACAGAAAAGAGTAAAAAAAAAAAATAAGTTCTGTGAACGTTTTTCTCAACGTGAAATTACTTGTTCAATGATTTTTGATGATGAAGCTTCAGTTTTATTGTGGAATCAGGAAATAACAGCCTAAGAAATTCTGTTAAATCAAGAAATTTCATGGTTTTAAATAAACATAAACATCATCGTTTCCATGTGAGAAATTTGTCCATCCAGTATTATGGAACACAACATATCTTTTACTTAATAATGAGCCAACCTGCTAGGAATAGCAGCTAAATCTCCCCTAATGGAAGGACATATCAATAATATAATCCCAGGTAGATTATGTCCGAAAGAAAAAAACATGGGATTATCACAGCTGGAGCGTCTTTGATCACAGGTTTGACCTTTTAGGGCTAAGCTGGAGCAAAGCCATTTTTTCTTAATAAGGATTCTGCTTGATGTGGTAGAAATGGTAGACATATTTAGTTTGTCTCAGGTTAACCCTGAACAAGTTTAAATCTAATATGGGATTATCCTAATCATACCCATTCAATTTCCTTTTTCAGGCATAGTGTACTTATGAGAGATTTAGCTGTTAATTTCAGCCAGCCCAACAATTGTATAGAGAGGAAACTCAGTGACTTATGTGTTTACATTTATGTGGAGAAGGAAGGAAGAGCTACTGTGAGGTTCATGCCTCTCTCACTGTGTATGAAAAAGAATAAATCAGTAAAGGGAAAGAGGAAATGGATTTAATAGAGTCTTCATTCGAGAATTATGTTATTCGAGCTTTCTATTCGAACTTTACCCAAGAGTGATCTTAAAAGAACCAGTCCGTTTGCTTTGAGGAGATGCAAATTGAACAATTTTTTAACAAAAAAAAAAAAAAAACTTCATAAAACGGTTGTAAAGAGCAAAGAGCTTACTATTCAATTTTATCCAACTCAAGTTTGTTGTCCCAAGCTCGGGGTTAGATTGAAGTTCGAGTAACAGTGGGCTCTACTGGACGAGTTAGATAAGATAGAGAGAAGACTGCTTGATACCAACCGTTACTTGATAATTAGTAAGATCCTTTACTCTCCTGATTTTCACATACACAAGGAGACAAAAACACACACACCTAAAGACACACAGGTTTATGTTAGTATACTGAATGTATGCATAAATGTATATAAGTCTATGCATGTATAACTGTAAAATAATATTGGCTTCAAATTTTGCCACAATGCCAGCAATTTCAGTGATGGTGGGGTTAGTCAATTACATCAACTCCAGTATTTAACTGGTAGTACTTATTTTCATCAATCCCGAAAGGGAGGAAAGGGAAAATCTACCTTGATGGAATTTGAACTCAAATCGTAAAGACTGAGAAAATGTTGTTAAGCATTTTTATTGGTTAACAATTCTGCCAGCTCGTCACTTTACTACCACCACTACTACAACAAACAACTACTACTACTACTACTAATAATTATAATGATGATGATGATAATAATAATAATCCTTTCTACTAAAGGCACAAGGCCTGAAAATCGTGGGAGGGGATTAGTTGATTACATAGACCCCATTGTTTCACTGGTACTTAATTTATTGACCCTGAAAGGACGAAAGCTAAAGCTGAATTTGAACTCAGAATGTAAGGACGGATGAAATATTGCTAAGCATTTTGCCTGATGTGCTAACAATTCTGCCAGTTCCACCTTACTTCTACTACGACACACACACACACACACACATACACACACCCATTCTGCTCTGACTTTAAATTCCATTAAATGAACGTATTTCAACTTACATAATTTATGTCTTTGGAAATGGCAGGAACCTCACAAATTCCTTTTTCCCCATTATTCTAGATCTAGGTGGCTTCATACCCAAGAAAGAAATACTTGTCATTATGGTTGATATAATTATTGCTGTTATTCCTATTTTTATTAAGTTTGATAGCAACATGGGAAACATTTCGCTTCCTGCTCATATGGAATCTGCTGTTATGAATCACAATTTCAACAAAGTTGGCTGAAATGCATTAGAATATCTTGAAATGGTAGGAACCATGCAGCAAATTCTTATCAATTTTCCAATTGGCAGTTTATATTCCTCAAGTTCGAAAATCTAGTGTTGTGTCATGCTGTGTTTTCATACGCCTTGATATAAATAAGTTAGTCCAGCAATTCTATTAATCATATTTATAAAGAAACGGTCAATAGTTTCTATGTAAATAAGACAAAATGTAGTTATTATGTCTACAATGTCGCAACCACTTCCAAAATTCAGTTCTTTCTCGCCTCTGTAGGATTCAAGAAAATATAATATACTAAGAATTTAGTTTTCCATTTAGAAATCATCCAATTCCTCAAGCACCAGTAGTCTGGTTTGTCTTTAACTATTAAACCATTTGCTTTATATTTAGTTTTAGACTCAAAACTTGAGAATTACACCCAGAAACATATTTTGGAAGAATTTATTTGCAAGAGATTACATATTAATGTTTGTTTTGGGGTTTTATTGTTTTTTTTTTCTCCAACTCATTTGCAATGAGCTCATGTGATATCTAAGAAATGAATAATAATAATAATAATAATAATAATAATAACAATAATTTCTAATAAAGGCACAAGGCCTGAAGTTTGGGTGGGAGGGGACTAGTCGATTACATCAACCCCAGTGTTTCACTGGTACTTAATTTATCAACACCAAAAGGATGAAAGACAAAGTTGACCCCAGCAGAATTTGAATAACCGATAATATTAATAAGCCAACTTGTTGTTTTTGTATGTACATACCTGTGGTGTGTGTCACACTTACCTCAAAGAAGAAGTGAGTGACAAAGCGGGAGAGAGGAGGACAGAGAGGAAGTGAGAGAGAAAGAAAGAGTGAGAGAGACAGTGAGTGGTGATGGCGTTTGTTTTGTGTTTTTAAATGTTTATCATATCACAAGAAAAGTTGTTACATAGATACACACACACACATTGTTAAATTAAAAGTGGGAGATAGGAGGGACACAGAGGAAGTGAGAGAGACAGTAGATACAGAGATTGAAAGAAAGTTGATACATAGATTCATAGGCGCATTGTTAAATCAAAAACAATTACAGCAAATATTGGATATCACTTTCACTTTTCACTATCACACAAGGATAAAATTAACTCGCAAGTGGATGAGTACTCCACAGACATGCATGCCATTAACGTAGTTCTCAGAGAGATTCAGCCTCACACAGAATATGACAAGGCTGGCAGGAAAACCTTTTTAGTCATTAGAGTCACTATGTATGTTAATCTGGTCCCAACAACAGCATTTGTGGGTCTCACAGATCTAGAGGCCAAGCCCCCAGATAAACACCAATGCGCAGGCTGTTATCAAACTGAGCATGAGTCATGGGTGAACACATGACGGAATGGACACTCTTGGGCTGACCAAACCCTCGTGAGTGAATTTGGTAGACAGAAACTGAAAGAAGCCCGTCATATAGATGTGTGTGTGTGTGCATGTCTGTATTTGCGCCCTCGTAACTTAGCTGTTTGACAGAAGAGACTGATAGAATAAGCACCAGGCCTACAGGGAATAAGTCCAAGGGTCAATTTCTTCAACTAAAGGGTGGTGCTCCAGCATGGCCACCGACCGAAACAAATAAAAGAATACCAGAAGAACGTTCCATACCACTAAACCAAGAGGGTTTTTTTAATATGTACGATGTATTTTAAGGCTAAATAGTAATTCGGTTTATGTTTGCATAACATATTTTGGTTGGATTATATAGTTTTCAGTTTTACACTTCTTTCTATATTCTGTGTCACAATATAGAAACATTTCTCATGGGACCAACACACAATTTACAGATGCTTAAATTTTTTATAGTTCCCATGAATTTTTCAGGTGTCCAGCTAGTAATAATAATAATAATAATAATAATAATAATGGTTTCAAATTTTTCGCACAAGGCCAGTAATTTCAAGGAAGTGAATAAGTTGATTACAAAAGACCCCAGTGCTCAACTGGTACTTATTTCATCAACCCCTAAAAGATGAAAGGTAAAGTCAACCTAGATAGAATTTGAATTCAGAATGTAAAGACAGAGAAATGGTGCCAACTATTTTGTGCAGCATGCCTCTTAATTGACATGTCAGTCCCAACAGATTACAATGTATCTCTAAAAGAAACGGAGAAACTTGTGAAATGCAATTCCACCCCACACTTATTTTATTATTCTCATCTAATGGCAAAGTTTATTACTACCATTATTATAATTCTTGGTTTTCTATTGACCCCAAAACATGAAACGTAGTCAACCTTGGTGGAATTTGAGCTCAGAGTGTAAAGATGGACGGAATTCTGCTAGCCATTTTGCCTGGTGCAGTAATGATTCTGCCAGCCTGCTGCACTACTACTACTACTACTACTACTACTACTACTACTACTACTACTACTACCACCACCACTACCACTACCACTACTACTACTACCACCACCACTACCACTACCACTACTACTACTACTACTACTACTACTACTACCACCACTACTACCACTACCACTACTACTACTACTACTACTACTACTACTACCACTACTACTACTACTACTACTACTACTACTACTACTACTACTACTACCACTACCACCACCACTACTACTACTACTACTACTACTACTACTACTACTACTACTACTACTACTAATAATAATAATAATAATAATAATAATGATGATGAAGATGATGATGATAATGATAGCAACAACAACAATAGCAATAATAATTACTATTATTATTATTATTGATAAGGAATGATGAGAGAAAATTAATTTCATAAATTATTAAAATTATTTATAATGATGAGGAATAAGAGAAAGAGGCGAGAGAGTGGTTAGAGGAGAATAAGAGCATTAAGGGAGGGGAAAGAAGGAAGGGACGAAGAGAGAGATAAGGGAGGAGAGGGGAGTGAAAAGTAGGAAAAAGAAGTGAAGGAAGGCAGGAAGAAAATAAGGCAGGAGAAGAGTAGAAAGGAAAGAAGGAAGGAAAGAAATTGAGGAGAAAATTTATGAAGAACCGAGAAAGGTTAAGATGAAGGAAAACATGGGTTCAGTTGAGTTGACTCTTAATATCTCTCAGATGTCTTCTGAGTTGGTCAGAAAATAATGTTTTACATTATGTGAGATATGATGACTACTGTTAAAAGGAATGCCTGGAGCAGAATTAAAACTTTAGTTTGAAGAATATGGTGTAAGTGAATCCAAAAGCTTAGCCTACAGCAATGAAACAGAATTAATAACATATAAAATGATTAATTATTTGATGTAGTTTTCGTTTTTGGGTGATAGATAGTAGGGGTGCGGAGTGGGGCAGAGTAAGAGAAGACCATGAATCTCATGAGTTGCCACTAAAGCACTGCTTTGATCCTTGAAAGTAACCCCAGCTGGTTGTCAGGAGTTACAAGTGAGCTTCTTGAAAACCTGTTCTTGCTATGTTTAGCAGTCACGAACTAGAAGAGATGAGAAAATGAGACGTTGCACAACAATGATACAGGAGTGACAGTCATGAAATAACAGCTACGTTTCTTGCAGTCATGATTTTGAGAGGTAAAAGGCAGAATGTGTTAGAATTTAAATGGGGCGGGGTGTATATGTGTGCATAGGAATTGGTATATATATATGCATGCACCTAATACAGTAGCAGGTATATCTTTGTGTGTAGTCATTGTTTAACTTTGGGTCAGCAGTCCTAAAATCAATGTCAATCCAGCCATGCCACTCCAGTCTCTTTCTCACAATGGCTGTAAGGTAAGAAACCTGCTTCCCAACCACATGGTTTTGGGTTCAGACCTACTACATGGCATCTTGTGCAAGTGTCTTCTACTATAGTCTTGGGCTAACCAAAGCCTTGTGAGTGGATTTGGTGGATGGAAACTGAAAGACGCCCATCACATATATGTATGTGTGTGTGTGTGTGTGTGTGTGTGTGTGTTTGTCTCTCCACCACCACTTGACAGCTGATGATGGTGTGTTGACGTCCCAGTAACTTAACAGTTTGGCAAAAGAGACTGATAGAATAAGTACCAGGCTTTAAAAAATTAGAACTGGGGTTGATACATTTAACTAAAAATTCTTCAAGGTGATGCCCCAGCATGGCCACAGTCTAATCACTGAAACAAGTAAAAGATATAATCAGAGAAAGTTTAGTTATTTGTCTTCAAAGTAAATGAAAAGCCTTAATCAGTTCTTAAATATTGTTGGGCTTTTGTGAGCAACATGTACATCAATTTGACCAATTGCAGAGAAGCAAGCTGCCAATCTGCTTATATGCTCAACAATTTGAGAAACTACAGAAATCTGGAGCTACTAATTTGCATACCATAAATGCTCAATATTTTGTTGAATATCAGGGGCCCAGCATGTGTCTTGTTTTCTTTTTTTTAAGACAGTAAGTTGTAACTGAGAAGGATTTCATTACTATTTTTAGCAGGATGTTGACTTGTAATGGTTACATTGATGTGTTTACTCTAGGTTCACCTTGATTAACCATGACCAAAGAAGTTCCACTCTTGACCATAAAGTATCAGCTAAATATTAGGGCCAATCCTGCCATCAAAACTGATGGACTTCTGCCTGAATTAGAAGCAATTATTTGTTCTGGCTCTGAGTTCAAATCCTGTCAATGGCAACCTGGTCTTTCATCTTTCTAAGATAAAAAAAATAACAGTCTCAATCCATAGCAGAAAATTGGCAGAGTGGTTAGCGTATGGTTTCAGGTTCAATCCTGTGCATGTCACCTTGGACAAGTGACTTCCATTGCAGCTCAGGACCAACCAAAACCATGGGGTTGGAAAGCAAACTTCTTAATCACAGAGCTATGTAGGCACTCGGTCAAGAATTCCCACAACATAGTATGGCCAAAATATTTTATAATTGCTGAAATAAGCTCCCTAATGTACACTGTGATGCCTTTTCGTTTTTAGCACTAAGAAGTTTTATGATGAGTTGATTCTGTTAAATGTATTACAGACTTATTTTCTCCATGCCAGAAGGAAGCAAAATGATATTGATAGGAATTATGAACTCACAACATAAAGGGATAACATTAAATACCAGAAGGCACTGAATCTGTCATATTACAGCTTCTGCCATTCTCAGCCTTCCCTATTGCAAATATTACAAAGACACAATATTGCAATTTTATACAAATGAAGAGGAAATAAAATCATTGTAAAAGTATAGCCAAAATTTTAAAATACATTTTGATAAAATGCATATTTATATGTTTACATACGCCAGGATTTTAGGTATATTAATATGAACCTGTGTGTGTGTGTGTGTGTGTGTGTGTGTGTGTGAGTATTTGTAACCAATGAGTTCCAAGAATTAAGCAGTAATTTATGTCAGCTTGTATAAACAGCGTAAGCCTGAAACCATCCATTAATTCTTCGTTTATAAATTTATTTCAAATTTTCTGTTATTATCGATGAAGTGAAAAGCAGTAACGCAAATAACAAATAAACATTGCGAAAGATTTATTGTATCATCGAAATTGATCAATATTATTATTATTATTATTATTATTATTATTATTATTATTATTATTATTATTATTATTATTAATTTTAACAAGAAAAATGGCAACCATTACAATTCCAACAAATTTAATATATCTAGTAAATGAAATTTTATTTAGACATTGTAACTTGATTATTATTATTTTTTTAAAAATTTAATTTTGCCCTACCCAAGATTAAATTAGAAATTGTCATAATACATAACCAAATCAACTAATGAAAGGAAACACACACATGCATACACGTGCATGTACACACACACACATGCATGCACTCACACATACATACAACTTTATAAATTTTACTGGTTATATTGCACATGGGGCAAACAGCCTTCATAATTTTACAGCTGCTTGTAAATATCAATTTAAGCAAAATCCATCCTCAGTTAAGTTCTTTAAATGTCAAAATGTTAAGTTCCTTTGGAAGGAAACTTTTAAAGTACCCAAATTTTACTGACTATTTTTCTCGTCTTTTATTTCACAGTCTTCTTTGTTCAGTGATTGCTAACGTAATTCTACACTAACAGCCTTCATCTTCTGTGTGATAAAAGCCATTGAGAAATGAGCTTGTGTGGCAATTGATTAGGATCTACTTGATGCAAGCTGCTGCTGTTTTTGTTACTGGCAGTGTTGTTGTTGTTGTTGTTGTTATTATTTGCAATGGCACTCTGAAGTCTTTTGGAATATTAACAAGGCTGCCATCACTGCATCAAAGGCAATGATAAGGCTTTACTACATCGTTTGCATCAGTACTCTCACTAACTGCACTGACATGGTGTAATTGTGTGTGAATGTATACGTGAGCTTGTATATTTGAACATGTAAGCATACAAGTGTTCATAAACATAAACACACACACACACACACACACACGAGTGTGTGTGTGTGTGTGTGTGTGTGTGTAGATATGCCTGCACATATATACACATAAATAAATTTATGCATCTAGCTCACTCAGAAATATTCTTTGTGTCTGTTATGATTTGATGTTTGATGATGCATATGTGCTTATATGCTTGAATAATGATAATAATAATAATAATAACAATAAAGCATATAGATATGATGTTCTCTCCCCACTCTCTCTCGATATATAAATATATATATACACCCACACACACAGGATTAGAGATCACACTGCAGTATGGGTTGTAGAGAGCTGTCAGGTTGGAATTGGTAATCTTATCTTATCTTCCTAGATACAGATACATATGTTCAGATGCATAATGCACCCACAAGCACACATACACATATATTCATGTTTAATATGTATATATACTCACACACACACGGAAACAGTTTATAAACACTCACATACATGTATATCTGTACATACATATATATACACACATGCAGAGATACACCTTATGCATTCATATGTATAGACTGATATACATATAAATCCTTATGTCCATGTACTTATGCAATCATACACATGTTCTGAGATATGAATGACTACATAAATACAATATAATATATATAATATAATCATATAACATCCGTATACATTTGATGTGTAATCTTCAAAAGTACATCTCTTCCATCTGAAATTGACTGTTGTCATGGCTCATATCGACAGTAGATTTGCTTGTTCACCATTGTTAACATCACGTGTAACATCATCAACTGCAAAACATCATCCTTGACCGAACGCATTATTAGCTCAGTGCAGGAGTTGTTACACTTGAAAGACATCCCATGAAAATAAAAAAAAAAAACAATTTTTAATCTGGCATAGCAGAAAAAAAAAAAAGATAAAGAAAGAAAACATGGTAACATGTATGATTTTTCTTCTTTCTGTCTTCAAGTTTTTTTTTCTTTCTTTTTCCTGATTCAAGTAGGAAGTGCCAGATTTACAATCAGGTATTAGGTTTTCAATGCAGGATAGGAAACTTGTATTGTTGTTGAATTCTAAGATATTATTCAGTATTCTGAAGTATATTTTGTGTGTTGAAAATCTATACAGACTTCTTTCTGTGGAAGAAAAATCTTCAGGATACATCTCAAGTTCTCATCAAAATGGCAGAGGTATTATTAGAAAGACGACTTTCAGAATTGTTATTCTTCAATAGTTTCCACTTAACTTCACCATTCTGTTGAGATTATTACTAGCTTATTGCTACAATAAAAATACTGCTACAGGCTTATCAATGGTTAAGCTAATTTGCATATTGTTGGTGCTAGTGCGACTTTGTCAAAAGTTCTCTATATTCAAGATGCTGCATGCAAATTTAAAAAAATTCAGAGAGTTGACATAGATTCATGTTTTAAACATGGTTCTTACTATGGAACAATTCTCCAGAGTTTAGATTCGAGTTTTGGTAAAATGACAGAATTAGGGAAAAGATAAGATTTATGTCCTCGATGTTTACTTTCCCTTAAATTAAAAAAAACAAAAAAACTGATTCTCTTTCCTGAACATTTGGGTGGATGGCAAATCTAGCCAAGAACAGGATGAAATATTGGGTTATGTGCCAGTATGTTCTGAGTTCAAATTCCAGCTATATCCATTTTGTCTTTTACCTTTCTGAACTGGATAAAATAAAGTAAGTACTGGAATTGATGTAAAAGGCTATAGGTAATAGAGTGGTGCTCCAGCATGGCCACAGTGCAATGACTGAAAAAAAGGAAAAGCTAATAGAATGAAGAGGGACAGTTCTGCAAATTCATGCAGTCACATTTTTATTATTATTGTTGTGGATGTTTTTATTAGAATGGTGTTTCTTCTCAAGACAATAACAATGAGCCACATGACTGTTAACACCTTTGTATTGCTACATGCCAGCTAACATCATTATATGACTACATGGTAGTCCATGTGTTAATCAAATTAGCCACAATATTCATCCATTTGTTCAACATCCATGGTTTTCCATGCTAGTATGATTTGAATGAAATTCAATTTTGAGGCAAGATTTCACAGCTGGATGTTCTTCCTGTCCCAACCACATGGTTTCAAGTTCAGTCTCACTGTGTAGCAGCTTGGCAAGTGTCTTCTGCTATAGCCTCGGGCCAACCAAAGCCTTGTGAGTGGCTTTGGTAGACGGAAACTGGAAGATGCCCGTCATGTGTGTGTGTGTGTGTGTGCGTGTATATATATGTGTGTGTTTGTGTGCGTGTGTGTGCGTGTATATATATATGTGTGTGTGTGTGTGTGTGAGAGAGAGAGTGCCTTTGTGTCTGTATTTATCCTCTCCTACAATTTGAAAACTGGTGTCAGTGCATTTACATCCCTGTAACTTAGCAGTTCAGTAAAAGAGAACAATAAAATATGTATCAGGCTTTAAAAATAGAGTCAGGCTTCTTTTAATTTTGACTCTATATCTTCAGGAGGAGTTACTTCAATCCTTTCTATATTAACCAAAATGAAGTAGATTGACAAATTTATTTTTTGAACCAGTTGAAGACACACAAGATGTCGAAATATCATTCACTAGATAACAATGGCACTCTTCTTTTAATTTTGACTCTATTATTATTATTATTATTATTATCATTATTATTATTATTATTCAACAGAAGAAGGACCTAGTTATGAAAAACTGGACTCAACCCCAAACAGAACTGAACTTACTGAAAAACTGCTAAGTTAAAGTTGCTGATACAAAATTGCTTCCCACACAAAAATAAGTATTTTAGAATCGACCAAAAAATTAAAATGCCGACAGTTTTTGTTTATTTTACCTTTGTTTCTTTTTGTAAAATAATTCTGCAAATTGTTCAGTCTTTAACCATCTTGTACCCCACTTTCTTCTATGATACAAATTCATATTTTGAAATGATCGAAATGAAACCTTCCTTTGCAGTTCCAAGATCATTTATGCCCAAACTCCATTTTAATACTGACAAAGTTATTTCAATAAATTCTTTATTATTTTCAAAACCAATTGAAACAAGGGTTGTGTATTTCAACAGAAGTATGGCAACATAAGGGTTAAAGTGATCTATATTAACTCAACAACATTAAAGGCAACAGGAAATACTAAATGTTAGGATTTAAATTAAATTACATGAGATGATGTCTAAAGTGTAATGAAACGAGTGTCCACAGTTTTTTTTAGTCTGTCCTAGAGACAAAGCTAAGGGAATGAAGTTAACACATCAAATCTCCATCAAATGTGAAACTCATTATCATAAATATTCACTCAGATAGATATCTTTCTGAATTACAAGATGGTCTATGATGGCAGTGATATTCATTTAAACTTAATTCTTTTGAAATAAAATTTCCTGTGTGACAGTCCTTTCTTTGGGATCACTGACCCTTCTATGTACTTTTAAAATTTATAGTAAAATGTCTGAGACTTAACCAGTGTTGGTTAATGTCTGCTGACATTCTAACCCCTACCACAACCATCTTTTCCTCTCAAAGTCATATGGATTAGACTTGAAGATTTATTGATTTCTGTGGTAAGAGCTTCCTGCTTATCTGATATGTTCCTTTTACAATGGCAGCTAAAAGACAGACTCATACTCTTATCTTTCACACACAGCAGGAACTTGTGAACTTTCATCTTTTACAATCAACCAAAGAAAAGATAAATGAAATATATAAGTCATTTACTCAGCAGTTGAATACTACTATCCTGAACTGGATGACAAATGCAATGCGATGGCTGCATGGTGTTTCTGGTTCAAATCTTGCTGAGTTTGACAGTTTGTTTATCTTCTTCCACAAAAGAACATATCTGAAATGTTGGTCTTTAGCTTTTATAGCATGCCAACATAAACACTTCTTGCCAATACTTTTTTTTTTAATATTTTATTAGTTGTTTATGTTGACACAAAGTCCACTTCACTAACTTTTATATTCTTGGAAATACAAAAACATAAATTTCTTTAAACTTTCCACAAGTCTTTGATTCAGTTTCATAGTGAGGAACTAGTGAAAGGTAAAACCCTTGCTTCTTCAAAAGTTTGTAAATCTATTGCAGGTGGAATTCTCTGCCTTAGATTATTCTTTAATATGTGTCTCTTTTCAGACCAATCTGCTCTGGTTCGATACGAAATTCCTGTTTTAAAGTGAAGTAGATTAAAACCTTCCATCATAACTTTGTGTTAATTTATGCTTTAAACATTGGTTTAGTAATGATATCTGATTGAGGAATTTTGAAGGGAAGGGGCCAGTTGATAACACCAAGCCCCAGAACTTCTTTAATGCTTTATTGTATTGACATTTCTTAATGTTTAGGGTATTCAGCTGTTGTTGTGAGCTCGATTCCAGGTGGAGCCATTTTTTCCCTTGAGCAAGACACTTTATTTCATGTTGCTCCAGTTCATCACCTGGCAAAAATGAATTGTACCTGTAATTCAAAAGGCCAGCCTTGTCACATTCTGTGTCGTGCTGAATCACTTTGAGAACTATGTCAAGGGTACCTGTGTCTGTGGAGTGCTCAGCCACATGCACGTTAATTTCATGATCAGGATGTTCCACTGATTGAATCAATTGGAACATTTGTCGTAATAACTGATGGAGAGCCACATCTGACATTTGGAAAGATGAATGGCAAAGTTAACCTCACTAAGGCCAACTTCATTGTATATCTGAACAGGATTAGTAAACTGAAGTACCACTCAAATACTAGGGTTAATATAATCCATTAATCCTGCTCATCTCAAATTTACTGGCCTTGTATTTATATAAGAAAGCAATAGGGGTAGGAATCAAGGTATATCTTCTTTTGAGAGGGGTCACCATCAGATAAATAATGACTAAGTTATTTCCCTAAATTCTTCTTTATTTTCAAAATAAACAGACAAAAGCAGTGAGTTCCAACAAAAGAGTTAAAGTGTTTGGTTGTGTAGATGCATTAAAAGTAGTCAACATGTATCAGAACAAACTGTAGTAACAACATGTTTACCCTCCGCCTCACAGAAAAGCTATTTGATTCGATGTGTTGCCCACAACATATCTGTGACAGTTGCCCACAGCATATCTGTGACAGTTGCCCACAACATATCTGTGACAGTTGCTTATATTGTTCATGTGATTCAAATTTCGCATGGTTGACAGGAAGACATTAGAACATCTTTTGAAATGAGAAATACAGATGGAAGTAAAGAAGTAATGGACAGAAAATGATGACGGAAGAAAAGAGACAGAGTTTTATGTTTTAGAATATATCTAAGAAGACTACAGACTTCTTGGATATACTAAAACCAACAATAATAAAACTACACCAAAACATAACTCTATTTACCGATTGTTTTCACTCCAGTCTTATTCATTGGTTTTCTGTTAATCCCAGCTTAGTGAAATTAGCCTTTGTAAGTTTGTAAATAGATTTTCTTTGGGATGTTTTTAGTTTTGGGTTGGCACTAATCACTAAACCAATTTCTTTTCTTTTTGTTTTTCTTATCTTTGACTAAACCACAATCAATCTTTTCTCGTTGGAAGTTAATTCTGTTGAAAAGTTTGTTTTTAAGTCTATCGAGCAGTTTACTGTTGTAAAGTTTAATTACAGACAAGAACCAGGTTTAACAAAAAGTAAAAATAAGAGAAGAAATAAAAAGCAAATGAATGTTGTCAAATTGAGTGAAATGTCAGTGGAAGGTATTTTAGTTTGGAAACAGAATGGTTCTGTTTCCCCTTCCTCATGTCCGTATCATGTCAGAATAATCTCCACTACAATAATTTTTCTTAATCCATGGATATTATTACATAAATTGCTAAAAATCCACAGTTTTAGTGAGACGCTGAGAGCAAAAGCTTTTGTCATTGAACAAAATGTCAGTTTGTGGTAGAAATAGCAAAGTTGATAAGTCAACAACAGCAGTTCAAACATCAACTGTGAAACCATTTTTTTAATGGCTATGAACGAGGGGTGGGGGCAGATGAACGAGAGGTGGTCTAGTGGTTGATGGAAATATTTCTATGAAAGATGATCCCCAACTACATGGTTTCAGGTTCAGTCCTACTGTGGGGTACCTTAAAGAAGTGTCTTCTATTTTAGCCTTGGGTTGGCCAAAGTTTTGTGAATGGATTTAATAAATAGAAACTGAAATGTGTATGTTTGTGTGTGTGTGAGTGTGTGTGAGTGTGTGTGTGAGTGTATGCATGGATATATGTGGTGCCTTGACATCATGCAACAGTTCTAAATGAGTTGCTGCCATACAAATGGTGCCCTTCATTTCTAATGTTCCATGAAAATATGACCATCCCTGGGGAAATATTACCTTACTTGGAAACAAGTGAGGGTTGGCAACAGGAAAGGTATCCAGTTGTAGAAAATCTGTCTCAACAAACTCTATGCAACTCATTCAAGCATGAAAGAGTAGCTCTTAAAGTGATGATGATGATGATAATGATGATGATGATGATGATGATGATGATGATGATGATGATGATGATGATGCTTTACGTGTGCAAGGAAAGTAGCCCCAGTTCTTATTCTGGTATTTTGCCAGAAATATTAGAAACACGACAGGTGAAAGGGTTGTCAAGTAAAAAAAATAAATATTTTTTAAATTTCCACATCAACTCCAATGGACAGAAAATGATGTAATAGATTGAAATTGATATCTGAAAAACCACCACCATCGTATTTTTTAGAGAAAAATGTTCAATAATTAATAGGCAAATTAATAACATATATAATTATTGGAATATATAATTAAACTCAAATTAACAAAATACATAATTAACAAAACATATAATTAAACTCAAATTGGGAAATTCTACTCTTGCGGTAATAGTAGCTGTTGTTAATTTTAATTAGTGTTCTTGTGTAGCTTGTCATGTATATAAGGGTTTCAGGTCAATCCAGATATGGCAAAAGTGCAACCAGTTGTCATTTGTCAGTGAGTACAGCTTGATTAACATGTACACTGCTTTTGCTAAATGTTTCAGGTGCCAGTGTAGTTATGATCAAGTACGGACATCCACCTGGGCCCTTCAATCTTGATACAGCGGAACATTGCAGAATTGACAGCAGGAAGGAGTGTGGGGGTGAAATAGCTGAAGAAACCGAAGCAATGTGAAATTAAGACACAGAATGTCACACAGTTCAGAAATTGAACCAACAGCCTCGTGTTTGTGAGCTGAAAAGCATAACCACTCGGCCACATGCCTTGAATTTTATAGAAACTAAACATAAAACTGTATCTGCATTTGTATATAAACAGGTGTAAACCAATGTCTTCCATTTCATACCTTTCTTAACATAATGATTTGGGAGACACGAATTGATAAAATATTACACAGCTTAAACACTGTGCGTGTGTGTGTGTGTGTGTTTGTGTGTGTGTGTGTGTATGTATGTGTGTGTGTGTGTGTGTGTGTGTGTGTGTGTGTGTGTGTGTGTGTGTGTGTGTGTGTGTGTGTGTGTGTGTGGATTCTAATTCATAACTGATGCAAAATTAAAAACTGTGTCTTTGGATGTTCTTGTTGCACATGTCTGGTAAAAAGGTCATTTTAAACTTCCTATATATTGTTTTCTTAATCCAAGTACTTGAACTCCTCCGGATGTTTTAGTTTTGATGATTGGAGCAAGAAGAATCAGCAGAGCCTCAAGAAAATGCTTTGTGATATTTCCTCTGACTCTCTACATTCCAAGTTCAAATGTTGTTGAGTCAAATTTGCCTTCCATAGTTTCAGGATCAATAAAAGAAGTACCAGTTATACAGTAGGGATCAATTGACTAAGCTCCACCCACAAAAATGGTGCCCTTGTGCCTACTTTTGAAGTTGCTTCACCCTGGGTTAATTCTAATCCAACAGACCTACGATTAAAGGCAGTCCAGCTGTGATCATGCCATTTTTCTTCTTAAGAGCAGAAAGGGAATCCAAGACTACATAATTCAAAGTCTTCATGTTTTAAAAGACAATTGCAATGTAATTCAAGGGTGATTTGGCTGTTATTTCTAGCAGGCTGAGCAACTCTATATATGTACTCTCATTTGATAGAATTGTTGTTGGTGGTGTGTGCATGGTAGTGGGGGGTGCCATGACAGTTTTGAGGTCCTCACAGGGATTGAGTGGACACACGGACAAGGATGGCCACCCAATGATTAAAGCCTAAATATACTGTGTAATCCGATACCTTTATATCAGAGCTAACGACATCGTCTTTTATTTCAATCATAAATATAACTTGTGGATTTTTAGCATCTGAGAAGGCAGTGAGGAGGGAGGATCTAATATTAGGCACTCAAATGCGATGATCAAAGAGGAGAATTATTGAACGCAATGCAACTTAGTAGAATCAATATTGCAAACCTGAGCAATCCATGTTTGTTATAGAGAGCTTGATGTGAAGTTGAGGAGAGTGAGATTGCCAATAGTGGTGGCAGTGGTGATGGTGGGAGTGGCGGTGGTGATGATGATGATGATAAATTATTTGGGAATGGAACTTTTACTTTTTATTATTTATCAAGCTGAATCTTGTAAGCAGTATAATGCATTTTATACATATGTGTGTGTATATGAATCTATGTATGTATGTAAATATATATATATATATATATATATATATATA
>NC_068985.1:86070148-86078186 GCF_001194135.2 Octopus bimaculoides
ATGTTGTGAAAGCAATAAAAACTTGTAGATTTGAGACAAGTATTTTCTTCTACATTCTTTCCTTTTTTGTTGCTTTTTCTCAATCATGGAGAATGCATGGAAAATGATTGGAAACAACAGGTTGTTCCTTAATTTCCTCAAAAGAAAAAGAAAAACAACAAAGCAAAATATATCTGTATATAACAATGAAAAGGGGATTTCCTGAAGATGGAAATATATCATAAAATATCTAAATATCTGTATATATATATATATATATATATATTTACACAAAATATATACATATATATTGCTCTGTATCTATGTATATATCTCATGGAAAATAAAAATAAAAATATACACAATAATGATGGTCATTTTGCTTGAAAAGGATACAGCATGGAACTTAAACATTATGGTATGAAATTCATATTAGAAAGGACATGACAGAAAAAACACACGCAAACATTAAGCAAATTTGTTTTTGTGAAACAAATGTTGGCTAGCAATGGGAAGTTAAAAGCTCTAGTAATAAATATTGATATGTCTAATAGCAAGTTGTTATTTTAGTTTATTTTACTTTATCGCACATCCCTTATACAACATATAATCAGAATCATTTTTTACCTTCTCTATCTTCTTCTTCTTCCCACCTTCTATTACAAAGGGCAACACTATTTTGAATAATGTGGCATTTTGACAAGTATTAATGGAAACAAAAAAAAAGTAGTATTCACAATAATAATAATGATAATAATAATAATAATTGTGATGGTGATGACAATGATGATGATGAATAAATGAATTAATGAAAGCAAATTCTAAAACTGTAGTAACATCTACATTGTAACGTTTCCTTTTGTTATTTTGCGTTAAATATTTTCCAGAAGCTACTTTCACTTTCATTGCAAATACAAACAACTCGTAAATAAAACAGCAATGCTCTTCATTTATTTTATACAAATGTTTACTTTTCTTCTTCTTGAATTAAGTTTTATTTTGTTTTGTTGTTGTTTATAGGAAACTAACCCTTTATCTATCAGATATTTCCATTAAAAATCACCCCCTCCATCCTCCCTTTCCCCATCTTTTTAATTTATTTTTTTTAACTAGTTTGTATGAAAAATCATGTTTTTGAAAAACAATAAAATGAACTAAGACAGTGCGGTAACTTTTAAATGTTAACATTTGAAAAGCTTGTCGAAACGAGCTATTGAGGAAATATCAGAGTATTTAAGATGGAGATAACGATTGATTATCTTTAATTTTTCTTAATTACTCAGTTTAAATGATTCAAAACAAAAAAGCAAAAGCAAAAGCAAAAAAAAAATTTATTCTCTGCCTATTAAAATAAAATGTTATTTCTTTTAACATTTCCTGAGAAACTTGCATTAGTGATATCTCTTTCTGTTTGATTAGGGTTTAAAAAGTGCCAGAAAAAAAGGCTGGTGGGGAAAGTGAGGGGGTGGAGAACGAAAGAAAGAAAGACAGACAGACAGTGGGGGGGGGCATTAGGAAATTAAGAAAAACAAAAATGCCCTTAAAAGAACAAATAAACAAAACAGGAAAGTGAAAAGTCATTGAAGGGATCATTTAATTTTCATAAATCTCTTGCCGCCGTATTAAATATCAGCATGGCATCAGAAGATTCCAAACAATTTTGACTTCAACTAAATTGTTAAATCAATTAATTTCCTTTCCTTTCCTTTCTTTTTTTTTTCAAAAATAAAAAATTCAGGTTTTTGAATTTGACTGGTATTCTTGCTCCAAGAAGAAAACAAAATTTGTATCTTTTAAAATTTTAGTGTTGCTCTTAATGACTAATAATTTAAAATTTTTGATTACCTTTTGTAACAATTAACGAGTTTTCTTTTTATCCTTAATAATATTTTGTTTTACACCTCTTCAATTCTTTATTTTAAAAGAAATATTTCATGGATTGTTGTTCTTTCTCAGCTTATTTCACTTTTTTTATTCCCAAGTATCTATTTATATATCTACCTCTCTCAGTCAATTTATTTTTCTGTCTGTGTATTTCTTTGTGTATTTCTCTGTCTCCTATCTAAGTCTGTCCGTATGTCTGCCTCGATGTCCATCTCCTATCTAACTCTCTCTCTGTTCATGTCTTTCTGTTTTACATTTTTTATTGATTTCATTCGGCAAGTTTTAATTGATTGTATCAATCCCTCTATTAATCTCAGTCTGTTAATAACAACAACAATTCTTTTGGCTCTGGTCACAAGGCTTGAAGTTTTGAAGGCAGAGGAAAGTCAATTGCATCTAACTCATTCTTGACTGCTATTTTGTTTTATCAACCCTGAATGGATGAAAAGCAAAACTAACCTCAGCAAGATTTGAACTCATAACATAAAGTGCCAGAAGAAATGCTGCTAAGTATTTTGTCCGACATGCTAACAATTCTGCCAGCTTGTTGCCTTTTTAATAATGGTTTCAGATTTTGGCACTGTAACTGGTTCTTTTATTTGCTGAGGGTGGTGTGGGGCATCACAGCATCACATGAGGGGGACACTACAAGAATAGGTCACAATTTGTGTTGGAAATTACATAAAAGATGAGAAGGAAAGGAAAAAGAGGGTGGAAAGAGAGAAAAGTATACAGGCGTAGCTGTGTGGCAAGAAGCTTGCTTCCCAACCACATGGTTCCAGGTTCAGTCCCACAGCGTGCCCACTTTGGGCAAGTGTCTTCTACTATAACCTCAAACCAACCAAAGCTTTGTGAGTAGATTTGGTTGATGGAAACTGAAAAAAGCCCATCATATATATATATATATATATATATATATATACAGAGCCAAAGAGCTTAACACATTGAATAAAAGAATTCAAATATATGTCACCCCTATTGTGTTACCCCTTTCTTAGGAGCTATATTTAAATATATGTCACCCCTATTATGGTACTCCTACCCCAGGGGCCACATTTAAATTACCCTTATTGTGTCACCCTTTCCCTGGGGCCACATTTACCATGATGCCCTGTTCTCCCCTTGCAAATGTTGTCACTTTGAAAGTTCTTCCTTACACTTGTTAACAACATCAACTCATCACAGATGATCTGTGAAGACGATGGGCTCAGCATCTTCTGCCAAATCAAATCTTTAAGAAAACTAACCCTGAGACTCCAGTCACTGGTGTGACTTTTTGGTTGAGAAGTTAGCTTTTGAAGAACATGGCTTTGGGTTCAGTCCCATTGCACAGCATCTTGAGCAAGTATCTTTTATAGATTATGGCTTGGGCGAGTGGGTCCTGAGAGTATTCCAAAAACAGAAACTGAAAGAAGCCCTTTGTAATTGCATGTGTTTGCATCTATGCTTCTCCCAAAAAAATCACTTCACTAAAGGTAGTGATGTTGTAATTTCTCTTGTCAACAACACCAATAACTATAATAAGAGATCCCTTAGTTGAAAACAGATGACTTGAAGGGCATCTGATTGGAAAACAATGCCTCAACAATATATGCTCACGTAGCCCATGCTGGCTTGGAAAACAAATGTTAAATAAAATGGGTTATTCTTAGTAAATATAATTTTACTAAACTAATCCTGATGGAGATCTTCAGGGAAGGGATCATAAAAAAAATGGTAAGTGCTCAATACGTTTGTATAATGTAGGCATCACTAAACAGTTTGTTATCCTGAAATCCTGAATGGAGACAACTGTAGCAATGTGTACGTCGCATGATATCCATACAAGAAGATCCTGACAACAGCAACACAAGACATCAGTCCAGTTCCTATTTTCAGTTGATACCAGCAAGTTGATTTCAATGTGCTGCTATGATAAAATAAACACCTACCTCTTTCTTATGATGACCAATATAATTCACTTAAAAGTGAGAGCCATTGTATCTTAGCAGCAAGAAGGAGAATATTGCAGGTATTACTTGTCAGGTAAATGGAAAAAGAAATGATTTTAATTTTCTTTCAGTTAAGAATTAATTTTGTTCAGAGATGAAGGATTCTATTATTAATAAATGAAATCTGCTGAAATAAGCTGCTTTATGAAATATTGATATTCTAAATATTTAAACATATAAAAGGATAATAAATTAGATTTATAATGCATTAATATGCGCAGGGACAGAGCTGCAGCAACAGATAAGTATGGCAATGTATACATAGAGAAGTATATACAGAGTTATGCCTGTATGTATACAACGTAATATAACGTGTGTGTGTGTTTATATTTATTGTGTTGGCTTTATATACAAAACTATAAAAGTTCACATTTGCTGGGGGGATGTGAAGGCTGTAATGATATATATTTATATGATAGAGCTGCTGCCATATGCACACACAAACACATACTTAAATACATGAGCACATATATATCTATATATATATATATACACACACACACACCACACACATACATTGTATAAGTAAAGCGTTAGATAGAAAGAGTGAACAAAACTGCCCATGGGATTCCAAATATGTATCTGTCATAAAGCAACAGATGCATGGTTCAATCCCCAGAGGCAGTTCTGTTCACTTTTTCTACCTTATGTCTTATTTGTAAATTTTTAATACACACACACACACACACACACACACACACACATGCATAACACATCACAGTTGCTTTTAGAAATGGAAGAGAATTTAATACATAAAAGAATATTCGTAATTCTTTATTAGGTGATATATTAAATATGTGTGTGTGTGTGTGTGTGTGTGAAAGAGAGAATGTGTGTGTAAGAGAGTGTGTGTATGTGTGAGTGGGATTTTGTATTAGCAAGTATATATGTTTGTGTGCATGTGAGGAATGTAAATAGGAAACTTTTGATAAAAGAATAAACATTGTGAGTAGTTTTTTTTTTCCTGTCAGTTGTGAATCGAAGTGCATATAGATACACAAGCATCTAACCATTCTGTCTGTCTGCCTGTCTGCCTGCCTGCCTGCCTGCCTGCCTGTCTGTCTGTCTGTCTGTCTGTCTGTCTGTCTGTCTATCTATCTATCTATCTATCTATCTATCTATCTATCTATCTATCTACATGTGCACGTATGCATGTGTGTGTGCACATGTGTGGTACATGGAGCTCTCTATGTACCATAGTTTCATACTATTACCCATGAACTAGGGCAATAAACTTCATCAGACTACCATAATTGCTGAGACAAAGGACAGGATGATGCTATATCACACAATGTGTGATGTCACCAGAGTTCTCTCTCTTTCTCTCTCTTTGTTGGAGAGAAATAACAAAGGCATCATACCATATCTGCAAGCTTATACTAGATCTCTCTTTCTGTTTATTATTGATGTGTAGTGGTATATAATGTAATATTTCTCAACCAAACATAAACTGCATCAGTTTGAATTATTTTTGCATGGGGTAGCAATGTCAAAGACAGATATACAATATCTTAAAAGTCACCCAATTCTTTTTTTGGTTGTGCTTTGTCAGTGATGTAATAGTTTCTTTATTAAAGTATTTGAAAGAGCTCATATGCTGATGTAATCTGTTCTTAAATCGGTGTCCTGTTAAGCTGATGGAAGAAACAATACTGACATTATTTTCACATATACTTAGTCTGCTACACGATGTACTTAGTCATACATTGGTTACTTCTGTTTACCAAATCAACTCACAAGGCTTTGATTGGTCTGACGCTATAGTAGAAAATACTTTCCCACGGTGCCGTGCTGTGGGCTTGAACACAGAAACCTGTGGGTGGAAGTAAGTTTCTTACTACACATTTATGCCTTTGTCTGCAATTAACTTTTCCTGTCTCTAAATTTCTGGTCTTGTTGGTCTTGTACCTAAGTAAAATCCTTAATTAGACTGCAGTCTAGAACATATTAATTAAGTCTGAAGTTATGTTGGAATGTTTTAATTTAGAATCAAAGATTTTTAATATGAGATACATTGATAACTGAATGAAAGGTGGTCTCAGGTAAGGTTTATATCACAAAAGGTCAAACACATCAAGATATTTGTTGAGTGACTCCATAAGAGCCACAGCCTTGGTTACAGGCATAAACAGGTTTCAAGGCGATGACATCATCATCATCACCATAGTGATAAACCAAATGAAGAGAAATACATCGTACTCAGCTTTTGTCAAGATATAAATTTGAGGGTTTTGGAAATTAAAGAAAATTAGTCTTTTGAGTGGTTGATTTATTGTCTTTTATTGACTAGAAGGGATATCATATTCCAAGTAACTGGTGTATGGAAGGATTAAAGTTTAAGTGCTACTCAAATTGAAGCATCTATTGTTCTAATCTTTTGCATTCATTTCCTTCTATCTCTCTGATATCTGCAAGAACCCAATGGGATGTTATGTTCTGCTAGGCCTCCTTTCATCTTTACAATAACAACAAATAATCAAATCAACATAATTACTCAAAAGCTTTTCTCTTACAAGCTTTACATTTGAACATCTACATTTTCCCCCTATAACACTGCAGAGACATTGTTCATGGCAGTTTGTCATTACTCATGGTAATAATTATAAAAGAGATCCAAAGATAATCTAATTCTGATATCAAACCGAACAGCAGCCAGTCATTTATCATGAAGACATGTCTGCTGCCATGAATATCCCAACTCTCTGGCCACAGATATTTTGGTTCAGAAGAAAAACTAAACAAAAAACAGAGAGAGAGCGAGAGAGAGAGAGAGAGAGAGAGAGAGAGAGAGAGAGAGAGAGAGAGAGAGAGAGAGAGAGAGAGAGAGATAGAGAGAGAAAGGGAGAGAGAAAGAGAGAAACATGAATATCATTTATTGAGTCATGTTACATTGGCACTTAGTTGTGAGTCACAGAGTCTGTAGAAGTAGCCTGATGACTTTGATGACAGAGAATTGCATGTAAATGGATAGGTACTGTTGAAATAGTTGGAATTTATGATGCTAACCTGGAATTGTTTCATCACTTTCTAATTGATCAACAGTTCTACAGTTAGTGCCAGTGATAGAATTCTTCCAATATGGATATTTGCATGTGAATTTGAGGATCAATTAGTTTGTGAAATGACTGTCTTAATTCAAATTATTCAACTGTAAAGGAATGACACCACAGAATGGCTGGAGAAAGGTTTCAATTCAACCATTCCAGTAAGCCGGTACGTTAAAGTACTTTAAAATTGTGACTACTGTGCCTCTTTGAAAGTAAATTCAACAAGAATACACGACATCAGTGCCTAACCAAAATTTTGCAGACACTCATATATTTCATAGTATAAGGCAGTCGTCTGGTACAGTTGTTAGAGTGACAAACAAGAGTACCCTGGTGTATTCAAAGTCCATCTTTGCCTTTCATCCTTTCAAGTCAATAAATATAAAACCAGTCCAGTACTGGGGCTTTTCTTTCTCTTCCTCTCAGTGAAAATTATTGGTTATAGTCAAATCTGGGGAGACTTGGTCTCTTATAAAATGCCCAAGACAAACCATATATCATTATGGCAACCTCATACCCATATTGCCAAGGCATATTCGATTGTACTAAATTTAAAACATGCCAAGAGAAGAATGAAAGGAAAACTCAACCACGGTGGGTTTTGAACACAAAACATTCTAGCGTTGTCAATATGAACTTCTGTTGTTTCGTTTTATTAAATTAATAAAATATGGTTTACTAGAGAGAAATGATAGTTTCCTGTTTATTTACCTTATCATTATTGGGTGGTGTAGCAGTGGTTGTATTAGAGCCAGTGCGTGAAGTTATTACAAGAAATCTAAAGAAAAAAGCATTTCTGTTCAAATGACTGTGCGATGGCAGAGTAAGAAATGTGAGGCTCTGTGATGCTAGTTATATGCAACAAGCAAAGGATGTGGAAGATATCTACAAAGACTGGACACAAACATTCTCCACTAAATGTAGAACACTAATCGTAATTGAATATTAAAGCTATCAGCTGGAATAGATATTTATTCCTTTTTAATGCCTGATTGACCCTGCAAACATGGCTGAGAGAGGAGAAAATTTGAAAAGGAGAAGTTATATGGTCACATGCTTTTCATATCACCAACCCTTACCTGTTTTACAAATGTACAATTATTTGTATTATATATATAATATATATATATATATATA
>NC_068985.1:86078196-86088196 GCF_001194135.2 Octopus bimaculoides
CAAATGTACAATTATTTGTATTATATATATAATATGTGACAATTAGTTGGTTATCATAATAAAACTCAGTTTCAGATAATGGAGATACCGGGGCAGACTTCAGCCCCGGTATCTGAAACTCTGAGTTTTATTATGATAATCAACTAATTGTTGCATATTATATTTATAGATAAATTCCTCTATTTTACATAATATCGAGGCTGCATTCATTCTTTGTTGTCATATTATTATTATTATTATTATGAATGGTTGGTGTTAGGAAGGGTATCCAGCTGTAGAAACTCCGCCAAATCAGATTGGAGCCTGGTGTAGCCATCTGGTTTCACCAGTCCTCAGTCAAATCGTCCAACCCATGCTAGCATGGAAAGCGGACGTTAAACGATGATGATACATAGATAGATATAGGCTTCTTTAATTTTTTATCTACTAAATATCAGCACAAGGCACTGGTCAGTCCAGGGCCATAGAACACCTGTTAAATATTTTGGCATTAGACTATTGCCCCTCTCAAATCTTCTTGTTCTTCTGTTTTCTTGCAGCATTTTAAATAGCAAGTCATTAGCATCAAGTTCACCTGCGTTGGGGGACCTACAAAAGTCATGGGTACTGCTCTTTCTTCCCGACCCACCAATTAAAAGAAAGGTTGGTCAAAACTAGAAATATTGATCAAACTTTTAATTTTTTCTTTATCCCTCTCAATCTCACACTCTTACACGAATGACAGTAACTAACTCATTGAAATTAAAGATTTTACTCACCACTAAATCATGTTAAATATCACCATATTTTCCTTTATCCTTTCTCTTTTAAATAGATCCATCTATTATTATTATTATTATTATTATTATTATTATTATTATTATTATTATTATTATTATTTTTATTATTATTATTATTTTTATTATTATTATTATTATTATTATTATTATTATTATTATTATTATTAAAGTCAGTTTGATTTATATCTTCTGTGACTCAGACTAAAACCACTTAATGTGTTCTGTTGTTCATTTTCCCCTTCTTTTTCTATTGTCTTTTACTGAAGTAATTCCAACCGAAACAACTATTTGTACAACCATTAGAAATTCTTTAATTAATCAATTATGGATACTGATCTGAAATATCAATGAGAGAGAAAACATTTTAGTTTTGTTTTGTTTTTTTAAATGTCTAATTAAGTTGATTTAATATTACAGTACACTGCTAGAAGAGGAGGTGCTAAATCATATATTTATAGTTTTGTTCCTGCTTTTATTTTAATTTCTTTTTTTTTTTTTTTTTTAATATTTGTGGCCATTGTGGTGGTTGCGGTGGTTAAAACAACTTGAATGAGTAAAATAATGTCTGGGCTTGAACGAATGATGATGATGATGATGATGATGTCATAAGGTGGACTGGTTGATTAAACGATAAACTAATGCCAGCGATTTGATCTATGAAGTACAATCACACACAAGATAGCTTCTTTGGTTTTGTGTTTTTGGTGGGAATATCATTTATCAGTTCATGAAAATATAATTATTTCCTGCAGAGCCAGGAATCCGGAGATATTTACAATAAAGGTTATTTTTTTAATGTTGTTGTTGTTGTTGTTGTTTAGTTCAAAGTTTAGTCTTAGCCAGACATGAGTGAAAAGATTCTAGCTATGACCATCCCATCTTGTTTTTCGATATTCATATCAGTCTTTGCAGAATAGACATCATTGAATGTGTCCTCCCCACTTTTATAAAATGGATGCATGTAATTCTGACTGCAGACAGACATCTCTTTCAGTTTAGACCCTGTTGTTGTTTGGCCCCAGGTCAAATCTGACTGAACAAATTTATGATCAAAGACACTCCAATCATGACCATTCCAACTGTTTCCTGTTTGAAAGGAATACAATATATTGTTTTAAGATACTAATCTGTGATATGAAGGACATTTTACTATTATTTTTAGCATATTCGAAGAACTTCATAATTTAGTCAGTTCGACCTCATTTAGGCTTTTTGATAAAACCATTTCACATACCTTTTGCTAATAAATGTCCTTTAAAAACATTAAGATTTTAAAAAAATTATAAGTCTCTAACTAGGCATTGCTCTTGTTGCTATGTTCATTAAGCTTTTTATCTGACCTCAAAAATATCTCACGGCATGAGCACAAGAAAAACAAAAGAGATTTCAGTCACATTCCATCTAACTCTACTATTATTGTTCAATACAGAGTAAGCTTTGCTTGCCATTGCAACCGCATTAAACAACAGATTATATCAAATGTTACATTTTGTAGACTTCTACATTATTAGAGGATGAAGACCACATAACTACATTGATATTATTGGCAGAGAAACAACTTGAAATTTTTGGAACTTCCAAAGCTTAATGGGAGATAGAAAATTCTGGTATAGCATGGAGAAATGCTTCTCAGTTGCAGGCACTTGAAGTAGCTAAAGCAAGAATCATAAGTTTCTCTCTTGACATTGGTTAGTGTTTTGCCTAAGGCAACCGCCTAAGTCGATTCTGTTCAACCAAACTAATACCCACACTTGTTCTTCTACTCACTACACTAACCCCTTTTCCCACCTGTTTATTCCCTCCTCACACTGTTACGAAAGCATATCCCACCTCCCATCACCCACCTGTCCTCTCTCGTCTTCACCTTCTTGTTCATCACTACCTTCCCTCCTAACTCCCACCACCAGGTATTTCCTCCATAGCAAGACATTCATGTTCGACTCTCTGTCATACTTTAGTCTTTCAACACCAGGCATACATCCACTTATCACCACTTTCCAACAAGCTTTTGTTCTCTCCTTCTCTGTTCTTTTCTCTCCTGCAAGTCACATGGCAACCTCATTAGTGCCAGTGGCACACAAATAAAGAAGCACCCAGTACACTCTCTTAAGTGGTTGGCATTAGGATGGGGCATCTAACTATAGAAACCAGGCCAAAAATTACACTGAAGCTCAATGCAGCCCTGCAGCTCAGTGGTTCTTTGTCAAACTGCTTTATTCTTGCCAGCATGGAAAACAGATGCTAAATGATGATGATGATGATAATTCCAGCCATGACTATCCACTCTTATTTCAGGTACAGTATATTTTGGACTACATTATTCAATGGCAACATACTTTATTTTTGACATGAAGGCTACAATATGAGACTTATTTGGCTACTATTTCTAACAGGTCAAATGACCCTATTAAGGCTCTCCAATTGCCATGAGTTGTATGATACATCATCTAAAGTAAAATTAATTTCTCTGTTTGGTAGGAAAAACCTCAGAGAAAAGTGGAATCCTTTATTGCCATATTTCTATTGAAATAATCTGTATGCGTTCCAATTAATTTTGAAAATAAAGAATTTAGTAAAATAACTTTGTCATTATTAATTTGGTGTTTGAAACATTACATGAAATTTTGATAGAAGGTTTTAATTCACATCAGTTTAAAATGGAAAGTTTACATCATAGAACTAGTGCTAGTCTCTGCGGGGTTGGTTTCAAAACAGTTAATTTGTCATTTGTAAATAGTTGAATTAACCATTAAGAACAGAATTGAAGGAAAACAATTTGCATTCCAACTTTTCAGTTTGCCATTTTTTATCTGAAAAACTCTGTTAAACAGTTTTTTAGATTTGCTATAGGAACCATTTTAATCTGTGGATTTGAATGTTGAACACTTGGGAAAGGGATAGAAAACAAACTAAATAGAAGATATTTCAAAATCTTATGGAGGGTGAAGAATAGTTCTTAGGCACAACATTTAGTGAACAGAATATTATATGGAAGTTTACCATTATTAAGAGAAACCATTGAAACACATGGTGGAAGACCTTGTCGAATATAAGAGTATTTGTTGCTGCAGGATACAAACCTTGAAAATAAAAGGATGTTACAGTGATGATGCGGGAAAGGAAAAGATGCATAAGATTGGCTGCTAGGATTTGCAGGGGCTTTTGACATGACACAGCATTTGAATTGAAAGAGAGGAATATTTTATTGCTATTGTTGTTGTTATTTAGCCTTTGGTCATCCCCAACTGATCAAACTCATATTCAACGATGTGACCATTTTGTTTTTTTTCTATAGACTGATGAGTGATTTGAGGGATATTAGGCCGCTATTTCTGGCAGGTTAAGTAACCATGTACATGCTGTTACATTGGTTCATCAACTTTTCCCCATCTAACTGATGCTTCAGCTGGGAATTTTGGCTTTTCTTTTTCTTGCATATTTATCTCAAAGACTAAGTTATTTAGTATTACCTCTGTTTTTTTTTTTTTGTAAGATAGTAGGTTGTCATTTAAGGGAGATTTCACTGTTATTTCTAGCAGATCCAGTGACCATGCAGTGGACCACTCATTAACAGTAGATTTTTTTTTTTTGCAAAGCATAAAATATTAATTACTTTGTCTCCCAGGTTTGACCTTAGACATGCTACACCTTGACCATCTTGTTATTGAATGTGGTCCTCCTTGTTTTAGATGATACAATTTTTATTGGAGACCTGCTTGACTGTTATTTTTAGCAGGTCAAACTACAATGCAATATTTCCTTGTTAACTAAAGTAAAAATTTCCTGATTGGCTTATAAAAGCTCAGTCAGATGATCATGTGACTCTGGCAATATTTTTAATGATGATGGTGGTGGTGGTGGTGGCAGTGATGATAGTGATGGTGAAGATGGTGCCGTGGATCATAATGGCTTGGATAATGATTTTTCACAGAAGACCAGAAATTTTTGGAGAAGGAATAAATTGGTTAAATTTACCCCAGTATGTGACTGGTACTTCATTATCATCTAATGAAGGATGAAAAGCAAAGTTGACCTAAGTGTAGTTTAGAACTCAGAATGTGAAGAATCAGAAACCAGATATTTTGTCCAATTGTCATCCATAATTCTGTCAATCCACTTCTCTGAGGACAATGACCTCTAACATTGGTTGAAGCAGAATTTTTCAAAAGCGGTGTGGCTGATTTAATAAATTCCCAACTTTTGATGGGAGATATATTTTAGCAGTTCCAGAAGATTGAAGGACATGGTTGACCTCAGCAAGATTTGAACTCAGTAAGAAAAGGTGGTGATTAAATTCTATGAGGCATTTTTGTCCAGCACTCTATCAATTCTGTCATTCACCATTGGTATGATGGTAGTAATGATGATGATGATGACAATGGTGATGATAGTAATGACACCACTGCTGTCACTACTGCTGCCAATGATGATGATGATGATGATGATGATGATGATGACAAGACTGATGATGGTGATGATGATGATGAAGATGATGATGAAACCAATTGAGTTATCTACCTAGTCATATCTTCACACCATTAAGATAAGAGAAACAATAGCTGATATTAATTAAATATAACCAATTTAGTCTCAATAATAATGATCACAAGAAGAATATTAAATTCATTGGCACTAACATAAATTATCACAAATCTTGCATATCTCGGCTTACCTGATTTAGAAGAGGTAACTTACCAAAGTTTATTTCTAGCCTCACTTAACCAGTTAACTTGATATGGCTATCATCTCAACTCGACAACACAGCAAACTGAAATCTGTGATGTTATAAATCTTTCAGCTGTGATTATTTGTTTCTGCTGATTGAATAAACATGATCCCTATTGTAATCAATATTTATTTTAAAATGAGTGATTTGCTGATGATAACTTGAGAAGCTGCTAGCACATTAAACAGTGCAGTTAAAGCAAATCTGTGTGAATAAATATATTGTGAACAAACTATCTATAATGAAGTTGTGATGTCAACAGGCATAAACGAGGGTCAAGTACAGAGCGCTAGATGTAGGGGTGGCGGGGGGGGGGCATTTGGAGCCTATGTCAAACATTGGCAAGTGAAAGATATGCCAGATGATAAAGTTGATGAAATGAGATGATATGGAGGGGGAAAAAATGTAGGAAAACATGAGGTGAAAAGAGATAGAACAAAAATAAACAATAAACAAATGATAAGAGGATATAGAAAAATGGTTGGGGGAATAGAAAATGGGAAATAGGGGAGTGGAAAAAAACAAAAAAATCAATGAACAAATAGTGAAAAGATTGATGTTTGACCAAATGATAAATGATACTCAATAGAAGAATGATTATGTATTAAACAGTATCCCGAGCTAAGAAGCACATAACCATAATTAATCGATTCACAATATGGCTGTTTGAAATATTGTTAGAAGATTGAAATGGCAAAGCTGTAATGGAACAACAGTAATATAGAATGACTGTTGTAATAAGTTAGGATTAAGAGGTTACCAAGACTAAAATATCAAAACCTCATATTTCTCTCTTCCATTTCAACATTTCTGAATCTTTCTCGTACAACAAACTGCAGCCATTATTTATAAGCAACCTCTTCTGTCTTTTTTTGTAAAAGGACTTTAACAAAACAAAACAGATTCACTTCCATCCATTTAACAAAGGAACAAAGCTAGAAGGAAACCCTGTGTGGTTGTTTGACCTGTTTGAAATAACAGCTAAATTTTCCCCATAAAAATGGGAGAAATGGGTTCAATGTATATCCAGAAGATGAACTGGAAACTGAAGAGAAGCATGTCAAGTATTATCTATTCAAGACAATTTTAACTTGAATTAAAGAATAGAATATAATCAAATATTTTAATCAGAGTGTGTTGCTGTTGTTATTGTGGTTGTTGTTTAACCTCAGGACATAACAGTGATCAACCTGTCTTGCTTTCAGGAATAGGCCATCCAGAACTATATTATTCAATGTATTTCTCTTTCTCCAGATGGTGGAATGTGATTTAAGGGGTTCTAGGCCAATATTTGTAACCAGTTGAGTGGCGTCTAGGGGCATCTTTGATGGCTCAGGTATGGTTACACACACTCGCATGAAAATATTAAGTTTTTTGTAGTGTAAAGAATAGTAAACAATGATAAGGTTAATCAGTGGAAATCAAGGAATTGTACCTTAATTTATAAAAACAAAACACATTAAAAATAATTATGTTTTGACCAAGAACTGGCCCAGGCCATGTCTAACTTAACAGCACCACGTGTATGTATGTATGTATGTATGTACATATCTATCTATCTATCTATCTATTTATCTATCTATCTATATATATATATATATATATATATTTATTTATTTATTTATTTATTTATGGGTTTCAGCCAAGTGGCTGTGGTCATGCTGGTGCACCACCATGATTTTCCGTCTTTATGCTGTGCTCTCTTCACGTTCCTTGCATGGCTCTTCTCCCCCACCTGATATGGTCCAATCAAGAGTTTTGATGGCACATCTGGTGTATAAGAGAATTTGACATCGCTGCCCTAAACTGCGTCTCATTACGAGCCATTGGTTCGTCTGGTATCGTGGAGAGGAAAGCGTCAAGTTTTGTCTTGAAGACCTCCGCATCCATGTCTTGCATGTCTCTCAAATGTTTTGGCAGGGCATTGAAGAGCTGAGGTCCTCTGAAACCGAGGTTGCTGCAGTATCTCGTTCTTATGTGAGATGCAGTGGACGGCACCTTTGGCACCATGCAGTGGCGACCCGTGTGGGCATTCCTGTAGTACTTGATGCCAAAGTTTGGCACCAGTCCTTCCAGTATTTTCCATATGTATATTATTACATATCTCTCCCGCCTGCGCTCCAGGGAGTGGAGACCTAGTGTATATATATATATATACACACAAAAAAAAAACAGGTACAGAATTTTTTGTACTTTCTAAAGAAGTGAAATGAAAATAAATTAGTGCTTAGGTATGCTTGTACCGTTACCATAGAGGAACAAGCATTCTCAAGTGCTTGACAAAAATGTCTTAAATGTAATAATGTAAATAGTTTATTAAATTTCATTCCAATTCAATTCCCTGGAGAATTGGGAAACTTTCTGTAACTGCAATATATATTGACACCTGTACCTCTTTGTTACTCATTTATATCTTGTATATATAAATTAAAGTACCAGTCACATACTGGGGTTGGTGAAGTCGATTAATCCCCTCCCCTCAAAACAACTGGCCTTGTGCCTAAATCAGAAACCGTTATTATCATTAAGTAGTGGTAGTTAGAAAAAAAACTAATAGTTACAATAGTATTCCAGTCTGTGCATCTCTACCAAATTCTTTGTTGATCATTAAAAGCACAACAGAAAATACTTATATTTTATTACAATTTTTCAGATATCAAATATACAGGAGCGGACCAATATTTTATACACTGATACAGCAGCAGTAGTAGTAGCAGCAGCAGCAGCAGCAGCAGCACATTACATGATATCCACTCTGACCTTGTCATACTCACAGTTTTAAAATGACCTCTTCTATCATATTCAGAGAGTGTCCTCCATTAACTTTCATATTTATTTTTCCCTTTCATTTTTAATAGTCTTTTTCTTTCTTTTCTTATAATCTCCTGATCAATAAGATACATTATTCGTAGAAATATCACTTGTTGATTAAGTATCTATTATTCTTTGAGATTGTCTGTCAAGTAATGATGACTCATAGAAGTTATTAATTTTACTATATACCTCACCCCCCACCACCACCACCATTAACTTCACACACACACACACACACACTTATACATAAAAAAGCTTTCAGTATCTTTAAAAATATGACTATGAAAATGACAAATAAGAAGAAAAGAGAAAATAATAAATCACTTCTAACAGTGTTCAACTGCTGTAATTCTTTGTTATTCCACAAGTGCGTATACCAACCCAGTTTGGGAAAGAAACTAGATCCAGCTGTTAATTCCTTTTGACTAATCTTAGGCTGTTGTAGACCAACAAACACTGAAAATTTTCTATATTCTGTCAAGAAGAAATCAGGAATTATAATAAAGGAACAATGTATGGCCCCTGTCAGCCAGTACTGATCATGCATTTAGATATGTTTGGACAGACCTGGGCAACATTTTTTGCTCTTATTTGAGGGCTACAATTTTCCCTTCTTGCCCGCCAAAAAGTTTACAGATCTGAACAAAAACGGCTTGGCACAAATGTTGTTGCAGGTGTTTATGTCAGAACAGAAAGAATGAGGCACCAGATAGTGCAAGACATCCCATCCAGTCCTCAAATGTTTTCATCTCTCCATTGCCAGGAATCAGCGGTTATTTATTCAACCCTGAAGAATAAAAGTCAAAGTTGACCTTAGTTGGATTTGAACTCTGGTTGCAGAGAACTGGAAAGATTTGCTGTCAAACATTCTGTTGAACATTTTCGTGACTGTCAAATCTGTCACATTTCTGCAAACAGTTAGATCCAGGGTACCCTATGTCTGATTAAACACCCAATTCAGAGTTGTTTGAAGCTCAGATTTTAACTTTAAACATTGGCATTCGATCAATAGAAAAGCCTGCTTCTGAAATTAATGTGCAACTGGCTGAGTACTCCACAAACATGTGTACCCTTAATGTAATTCCCAGGGAGATCAAGTATCACACAGAATGTGATGAAGCTGGCCCTTTGAAATACAGCTGCCACTCATTTTTCCAGGCTGAGTGGACTGGAGGAATGTGAAGTAAAGTGTCTTGCTCAAGGACACAATGCACCACCAGGAATTGAACCCACTGTCTTATGATTGAGAACCAAATACCCAAACCACTATGTCACTTGCCTTCACTGAAGTTCAGATGAGACTTCCCTAAATGTGACTCTTATGTTGAGGTTGGCGTCACATGTAATGTAAGGAAAACTCCGAGGAAAGAGAGAAACAACAGCCTCCAACGTCAACAACAATGGAAAATTTGGTAACTGAACTTCTCCAATCTAGTTTGAATGTAAGGTAAGCAAAGCATGAAAGTCTGGATCAAAGGTGACACTCAATGGAAAAGCAGCTCCTCTAGTGACATCATGTGCAACTATGGAACCTGTTGAGGAAATAGGCTATAACAGAAGAACTGAGGATCTCTACTGACTTTGTAGTTTAGAATAAGGGTGTGGAGATATGTGTCTAGTTTTTGATGAACAGAATTTAGCTGAATGTGAAGGAATCTCATAAGTTGATGAAAGTCAAGAA
>NC_068985.1:86091596-86094096 GCF_001194135.2 Octopus bimaculoides
ACACACACACACACACACACACACACACACACACACACACACACAGCTGGTTCCACAAGAAAATCATCAAGAGTACAATATATAAAGTAATTAGGAATAGGAAGGGTATCCAGCCTCAGAAACTCACCTGAATGCCACATGAGAGCTTCTGTCTGTGAGGGGAGCTGTGGCTCTTAAAAAGAACAGATTTGGATTGTAGAGACATGTCCAATCCAGCTTGGAAAACAGTAGTTATTAAATGAAAGTAAGTGAGTCTCTCTCTCTCTCACACACACACACACACATTCATATTTGCTGATATCAAAACAGGAGATTCGAAAATTCTTCATTTGATTCTCCGTCTCTAGAATTTCTAATAAGAGATATCGTACATGTTTTCTACAACATGTGCAATTTTGTAACACCTGTTAGCAAATGAAACACATGTAATGGTAAAATGATACCAAAAAATTTCCCAATCTCCTGTTTTGATATTATTACTCTGCACAAAATATTTTCCAGTATTTTCAACTCTTATGAAAACAAATATAACATCTTTATAAGGATTTGGAATACTGAAACAAGCAGACGTGCTTCAAGATGACACAGTTCAGATTTTAACCCTGGCTACATAATATATGTTCATATATACATATATATCAATAGACATAAATAAATATATCTACACTCACATATATATATATATCCTTTTTCTCTTTTTAATTATTCTTTTATTCTTTTATTTGTTTTAGTCATTTGACTGTGACCATGCTGGAGCACTGCCTTTAGTAGAACAAATTGACCCCAGGACTTATTCTGTGTAAAAGCCTAGTACTTATTCTATCAGTCTCTTTTGCTGAACTGCTAAGTTATGGGGATATAAACACACCGACATCGGTTGTCAAGCGATGGTGGGGGGGAAATACAGACACACAAGTACACACACACATATATACAATGAGCATCTTTCAGTTTCCATCTACTAAGGATTTGGTCAGGCCGAGGCTAAAGTAGAAGACACTTGTGCAAGGTGCCACACAGCAAGACTGAACCTAGAACCATGTGGTTGGTAAGCAAGCTTTTTACCACATAACCACGCCTGCTAAGTCGCTGAAGACCAAACTAAATGGTAGATGCAAAATCCTATGTATTAGAAGCAAACTTTTATATATTTCTATGGCTTTCATCCCTTCCCATAAGAAGTTATGAACTTACTGCTATAAACAACAAATATGATTAGTGTCCACAGCTAAAGCCATTCTTCCACCATGTATAAAAGCATGGTTAAAACAACAGAATGGAGTCAACAACAGCTGAAAGAAAATCATGGCATCCATAGATTAGGTATGGACCTCTTGATCTGTGGTAACAGCCAGGTGGGCCTATATCCCCATGACAACATCGTTTATAATTCATTTTAAACTTACAGGTAGACCATGATTTATCTAAAGTACCTTTAGCACAATAAACACTAAAACCATCCTAAAAATTCAAAGACATGCTGATTTCACATCCAGTAACATAAATTCTTGCCCCAAAATGAAGATTGAAAAATCAGAACAAACTCAGCACTGCACAATCTCTAGACTAGTAGACTAGCAGACAGCCAATATCCTGTCTGTTAGATAATTAAAGCAATAAAAAATATAACCTTACTGACCCAAGAGTAATAAAATTTATTAAGCAGGACAAGCAACATTCCGAAAGCATTTTATCACTGAGAGACACTACAGGAAGAAATGAAATCAATGATATATTATTAATGCACATAGGGAATATCTAAAGGTAGTTCACTTGTCATTGATTGCAGTCAGTTATTTTATGTATCCAGAGCTGGTTCCAACTTTCCAAAAATAGCAGGAGAGAATATAAATCATAAGATACTATTTATTAAGTCATTTTAAAATATATGAATGAGAGAGAAATGTTTACTGAAACCAAAAGAAGAAGAAGAAGAAAAAAAAATCTCGTCTTTTTCTTTTGCTTGGCACACACACACACACACACACACATGCACGCACACACACACACATCTTTATATATTAATGTGTGTGTGCTTGTGTGTGAGCATGTATACATGTACACGTTTGTATATACAAACGTATACATAAATATATACCCATATGTGTGTGCGTTATTTACACTTTATTTTACATCTGAAATACAGCATCAAATTGAATTGAGTATAAGTACATATATACCCGTTTATATTTGCACACATATCTAAACACTCACACACACACACATAAACACATAACTATATATATATACACTCAAGCTCACACATGCACGTGCACACACACACACACACACACACACACACACACACACACACACATACATTTTGTTGTTGTTCAATTAGGAGTTTCTGCTAACTGACAAAACATAAATGTCGTGTACTACTTATAGATCAAGGGCTTAGTATTCAGCCTTAGACCCCAGATTTTCAAGCTTAGAGAGATGAACAGCTCCCTATATACATACACATACAAGACTAAAGTGTCTTATAGTTGCTATCGTT
>NC_068985.1:86095498-86100051 GCF_001194135.2 Octopus bimaculoides
GTATCTTGTTCTTATGTGAGATGCAGTGGACGGCACCTTTGGCACCATGCAGTGGCGACCCATGTGGGCATTCCTGTAGTACTTGATGCCAAAGTTTGGCACCAGTCCTTCCAGTATTTTCCATATGTAAATTATTACATATCTCTTCCGCCTGCATTCCAGGGAGTAGAGACCTAGTGCCTGCAGTCGCTCCCTGTAGTTTATCTGCTGGACTGTGGCGATCTTTTTTGTATAGTGCCTCTGAATTGCCTCGAGTTCTGCTGTCTGTTTGACACTGTGTGTCAATATATATATACATATACTAACATGCACACACACACACACACATGGAAAATGAGAATGAGAGAGAAAGAGTAAGAAATGGAAAAGTAAGAGAAAGACAGAAACAAAAAGACAAGTGGAAGAAAATCTTCATCCTCCTCCTCCCCCTCATCTTCATCATCATCATCATTTAAAGTTCATATTCTGTGCAGCCAATGGATGATGAGCCAGGATCTGATGGGACCAATTTCTGCATCAGACTCCCGTACTCCCCTTTGCCTGGCTGGATGCCTTTCCTAATGCTAACCCCTTTACAGACTCCACTGGGAGCTGTTATTATGACATTAGCTCATGTGAGATAGCCACTGACCCTGTAAGACTAAGATATCCTTTCAGGGAGTTGGGAAGGAAATGGCTTTATGCAAAAGGATGAAGGATTTTAAGTATGAGAGAAGAGACCTGCACAGAATGGGTTTCTCACAGTTCGGAAGCTTAATGGTCGCTCATATTATAGAAGAAAGGGTGGGAGTGTCCAGGGTGGAGCTGAAAAAAAAAAGACAAAAACCATGGTGATGAGGTGTCTGGGTGGACATTCAAGGTACAGGATGAGTGGAAGAGAGTGGAGAGAGGAGAATTGAGAGTGTAAGTGGGTGGAGGGTACAAGGATAAGGAAGAGTAAAAGGTGGGAAATGGATGAGGGGGAATATAAAGAAGAACAAATGTTGAAAGATAAGTGTGGATGGTAGGGAAGAGTAGGTGACAACTGTAGAAACTAACTGAAGATGAAGGGTGAATATAGTGAATGGTAGATCAGGTGGTGGCCCCAATGATATGGATGAATTGGGGGTGGATAGACAGCAGAGAGTAGATGTTGACAGATAGTGCAGCAAAAGGGTGTGGGTGAAAGGCAAAAGAACTCTAGTAGACAAGGGAAAGAATGCATATATTTACATACAGGGTACAGTGAATAAACTGTTGTCTAAATTACGCAAAAATGAAAATAACACTGACATCTCATTTTAACGGATATATTTACCAAAATTACATTAAAATATCTTGAAATACTAAGCAGTACATTTATTCAATAAAATTGCCATAGGCTTCAACCATGGCCTCCAGACAACTTTGGAATCTCCTCAACTCTTTTGGATGGTCTCCTTGTTTCAGTTGGTGAATGCTGCCATAATCCTTGCCTTCAGTTCATCTTTCGTGTTACAACTGTACCACACGCATACTAATCAAGGGGGTTGCAGTCTGGGGAGTTAGGTGGCCAGATATTAGGGGTGATGTGGTTGCAGAAATTATCTGACAGCCACGACTGGGTTCTCCTGCTTGTGTAGCATGGTGCAGAGTCCTGTTACCAGACATAAGGTCTTCCAGAAGCTACCCTCTTGACCCAGGGCAGCACTACCTTCTCTGAGCACTTGATGTAGTCTTCTGTGTTCAGTCTGATGCTGTGTAGGAAGATGAATGGAGGCATAACATCACCATTACTAGGGATCACTCCAAATACTGGATGTTTCATTTTTATCTCTCTCAGTACTTGTCCTCAAATTGACAGCCAAACACTTTGAAATGTTCGTAATGGAGCTTCTGGTGTAAATGCCAAGCAGTAAAGCATGTCGTTTCCAAATCAAATTTCTGGCAGAGTGAATTGTGTCATGGTGCAGTTTTTCTCACAGATACTGCCCAACTGGCCCTTCTATACTGTGCAGCCAACAAAATCAAAAACAATATATATATACAGATTGATAATTAATAATATCAAGGGTAATAAGAAATATTAGAAATTTCTACTATCAGTGGCTTAGCATGTAAAAATGTATAAGCATGGGGCATATACTGGATTGCCTTGTGTATATATGTTTAATCTGGGTGTATCTGCTGAAGAAGACTTCGCCTGGCAAATTATTTTATTTGCTAAAATAAGTCAGAAACCATAGTCTAGGAGCTAGATGGTAAATGTTTTATTTTTCATTCCCTTTGAAGTTTTATCCCTAATAGTGGTTTGGAACTTAGCTGTTCTTTCTAGTATGCAAGGAATCCTATGATGGATACCTCTTATGTGTTTAAAGACACACTGTATTTATACAGATTGATAGATAGATAGATAGATAGATATATAGATAGATATATATATATATATATAGATAGATAGATAAATAGATAGATTAATAGTTAGATAGCAAAAGAAAAAGTAAGGAATAGGGAAAGATAGAGAGGAAGTGATAGAGCAAAAGAGAAGTTGGTTGTGTTTATGTATAAATAAGAGAAACACAAAAGTGCTTTGCTCTCCGACCCCCACCCTCACTCCACACTTGTCCACCTCCACCTCAGGAAAAGAATTCAGTTAGAAAAGTAAGCAGTGACTGTGTGATGGAGAGTCTAGTCTGGTTGATTTAATTTGGTCTTTTGTGGAGTAAATTATTGAAAAAATATTGATAAATATGATCAGAGCTGAAGACACGAATCGGAGAGATTTACTTTGTTGACGTTTTGTGGGTGACAAACAGCAGGAGTTTTAATATCACTTGTACACATACAGACACACACACATACAGACACACACACACATACAGACACACACACATACAGACACACACACACATACAGACACACACATATATAACATAGATATATACATATATACACACAAAACATATCCATGCATAGATAACATTTACATACATGTGTACACACAACACATATACATACAAAATATATGCAAACATATACATGCATACAAAGTATTTACATACATATAACATATACACATGCATACATACAATACATACAAGACATATACATACAAACACACATTCATACCCACATGGCTGTGAGATAAAGAAGTTCATTTCCTAACCATGTGGTTTTGGGTTCAATCCCAATGTCTGGAGTCTTGAGCATTTTCACCATTTCTTCCCTTTCACTCTCCTCTCTCTCTCTCCACCCAAGGAAGTCCTGTCGCTCTTCTAATGTAAGACATCTATTTCTATCCCTCAAGTCAATACTCTAACTTCTCATCACCTGGCACAAAACCAGACTCCCTCAATACTACTCTCCCCTCACGTGAGGGTTTTGTTTTGTATGTTTTTTTATGACCCAGCTGGCACTGGTGCCATGTAAGAAGCACCCATGCTGGTGCCATGTAAAAAGCACCCAGTACACTCTGTAAAATGGTTGGCATTAGAATGGGGCATCCAGTCAGAGAAACCATGCCAAAACTGTCTTTTGATTGGCTAGTTCCTGTCAACCTCTCCAACCCATGCCAGCATGGAAAATGAACGTTAAATGATGAAGATTATAATGATAATTATGATGTATATATTAATACTTATTAATGCCTTGGTGGATTTGGTAGATGGAAACTGACTGAAGCCTATTTTGAATAGATGTATACACAAACTTGTGTGTGTGAATATAACTAATTTGTGTCTCCTTATCTGGACATCTTGTGACAGCTGTAAGCGAGTGTCACTGTCATTCATTTCTCTGATATTCTTCCAAAAATATAGCTAGGCATGGATGGCATAAAAACCTTCCTTGGAAACAGATGAGGGTTGGCAACAGCAAGGACATCTGGCTCTAGAAACTCTACTTTAATATACTCTGTCTGACCAATGCAAGCATGAAAGATGGGGGACATTAAAATGTTGATGCTGATGATGATAATGTATACAAACGCAAACAAGAACATATATTCACCTGTCAACACCCCCACCCCTTGATATTATATATGAAATCTATTGGAAGGTCAATCAAATGGAAACTTGACAGTCTTATATGTCAAAAGTTTGTGCTCAAAACGAATTATGATTATTGCAAGTCCACAAAATTTAATTATAAATTTATAGATGTTATCAGTTCAGATATATTGGCTGGTTACATATTTTCCACCATACTTATCTTCAGTTTTCTACTTGCGCACACCAAATACCTCTCATTTCTTTCTAGCATAAATATATATACATCACTCCTTTATTCTAAGTGTGTGTGTGTATATGTCTATAAACATACATATGCATACATACACACATATGCACACATACGTATATATGATATATATATAAATAATATTTATATGAATTATACATACGTATAATATATATATATATATATATGCATAGTATATAAATATACATAATATCTACATATATCAGTCTACAGTGATGTGTAAACATTCATATACTTTATATCTCTTGTGACCTCCAATTTTGGAAATAATATTTTTACTTGAAAACACAAAAGAAATTTCATTTGGGTGAAATTTATCTGAGAGACAGAAATATATA
>NC_068985.1:86101248-86102268 GCF_001194135.2 Octopus bimaculoides
AGCGATTAAACCAACTTTTGCATGAAAATTCTCGTCAAACAACAAGGGAATTGGCAGAGAAAATGGAATGCTCCCACAATGCTATAGAGAAGCATCTTCACTTGATGGGAAAGGTTCAGAAGTATGGAGCTGGGGTTCTGCATGCTTTAAGTGAAAACAACAAAAACCAACGAGCCATAATCTCTGCTGGTTTGCTTGCTTGTCACCGCTCAACTCAGGGACACAAGCAATGATTTCTTTACCGAATCCTTACTGGCGACGTAAAATGGTGCCTGTACATCAATATGAAGCAGCATAAGGAATGGCTTAGCCCCAGTAAACAGGCGACACCACGCATGAAACGAAATCTTTATCTGCGTAAAATGATGTGCATATGGTGGGACTAGGAAGGGATTATCTATTATGAATTGCTTAAACGGAGCCAAACAGACAACACAGAACTCTATGTTCAACAGATGGAACAATCTCTTGAAAGATTACTTGGACATTAAGTGATGATGACGACGATGATGATGATATATGAGGGGGTACCCAAAAGTAACTGTTACATGGAAGACTTAATTCTTTGGTTTAGCAGCATTTCTGATTTTTTGGGTACCTTCAATGAAGGAACATGGTACTGGTCTATGGCATGAAGCTAGCTTCAAACCACACCCACATTAAAACTCAGGGTCCTGAAGAGTGCCATAAGTAGAGCTCTTCCACCTGAGTGAATGATTAATTAGAAAAGGTAAGGTAAGAATGAGGGTGATCATCATTGTCATCATCATGGCAATGATGATGATGATGATGACAGTGATGATGACGGTGATTATGAAAGAGATGATGATGATGATGATGATGATGCTTTCATAACCCGCAGCCATAAAACATTCACCAATCACCAAAAATTCTATCTGCAGCAAAGAAACTACAAAACCTGTTATGAAGTGGAAGCCATTTACCATTATTTGTCATCTCCTCTGAAGAATATCAGTGATAGATGCATGGAAATTGAAAGAATGGTGGGGGTGGGGAAGG
>NC_068985.1:86102278-86103196 GCF_001194135.2 Octopus bimaculoides
GTGATAATGGATATCTACAGTCATCGCCTTATAAATTATTTGACTGGCACAAGTTTACTGATTGGTGCACAAGGACCAATTAAGAACCAATGAATGTTTCTTGTGTCCCTTTTTTTTGTTTTGTTATTCATTTTTATTATCCTTTCTTTTGAAAAGAACATTTCCATCCCTTATGTCTTCATCAGCTCAACTATGTAATTACTTTAATTAGTTAGCATGTGCAGCGCAAGAATGTATCACTAACTGCTACCATTACGACTACCACCAAAGCAAGGCAGCAACAGCAATTGTAGCAGTTGTTGATGATGATGATGATGTTAGATGCTTGTGGAGTGCATGTTGGGGGTTGGTGAGGTTGTTGTTAGCAGTAAGAGGTCAGAGGTCAGAGAGAAAGTTATTTGAGACGAAGGATGCATAAAGGCAGCAGAAAACGAATCCTTGTTTTATCATAACATTGACGACTGGGGTAATCAGCTCTACAGCTGCACACACACACACACACACACACACATTGTTTAAAATTATATAAAAGACAAAAAAAAAAATAGAGACAGGTTAGGGAACAACAAATAGGGTTGCATTACCTTGACACTTGGGGAAAAATGGAAGAAGTCTTTGATGTTTCAAACCTATGTTCTTCAACAGAAAGAAATGAGTAGAGAAAACAGATGGAGAGAAGGCAAAAAAAAAAAAAATGGAGAGGTGGGGAAAACAAAAACAGGTCTGGGCTAACAGCTGTACATGTTGAATTATATATGTGTGTGTGTGTGTGTGTACATACAGATAGAAAGAGGGAGAAAGAGAAAGAAATTAAGCAGTCATCAAAAGGATCTGACTACAGGTAAGGGTAAACATGTTATAATATGCATGTTGGTGGTGGTGGTGGTGTTGGTGGTGGTGGTGGTGTTGGTGGTGGTG
>NC_068985.1:86103206-86105531 GCF_001194135.2 Octopus bimaculoides
TCAAGCAATCAAAATGTTGTTTTTCTTACATTTTAAGTCTGTAATTGTCTCATTCTCAATTTTGTTTTTGCTATCTTTGTTTTATATTTTTCTTGTTCTTGGCTGTTAATTAATTCATGAGTGTGTGTGTGTGTATAATATATATGTCTGTGTGTGTGTATAATATATGTCTGTGTGTGTATTTGAGTGTAATTCCTTTTCAACACTTTTTTTGTTGCATTTGAACTTAAGAAGTTAGGGTAACGGTGGTGGTTTATTATACAGTTAGTAGTAGTAGTAGTAGTAGTGATGGTGGTTGTAGTGGCGGTGGTAGTGGAACTGACAGCTTACTTGACTGACTGATTGACTGCTGCTCCGTTTATTGCTGATGGTGGTTATTATTATTATTATTATTATTACTGTTGTTCTTCGTCATGGTATTGATGATGATGATGATGATGACGACGACGGTGGTATTTATTTATTTCTGCTGCAAGTGTCGAACCTGTTGTTGTTGTTGTTGTTGTGGTCGTTTAGTCATGCTGTCAATCAGCGTGCAACGTCTGGATCACCAACCAGAGAGCTGATGTCGCTGTCGTATACAACTTCATCGGTGATCTCCCCTTTCACTGTTCAGAAAACCCGCGCTTTTTTCTTTTTATTTACGTATATTATCGTTAGTGTCTGTATGTGTATATGTGCTCAGTGTGTGTGTGTGTGTATGAGTATGTGCATGCGTGTAAGGGTTTTCTTGTCTTGCCACTACTTGAGAGGTGTAAATCAGTCATTCACTTCCAGAATTCTGTGAGAACATGTTTGGCCATGAAGGAAATTGCCTTATTTGGGAACAAGTGAGTGTTGGTGAAAGAAAGGCTCTCTGACCATAGAAAACTGACCTCAAACAGGCTGTGTCTAACCTCTGCAAGCATAGAAGAATGGATGTTAAATAATAATGATGAGGATGGACCAGACACACACTGAATTTGCCACCAAATATCAAACCTCAGTCTCCTTGCTTCTTCCCATTGTTATTGGAGTCTGCACTCAGAATTTATAAGTGGCATTTCTCAAGTTTGTCTTAGGTGAGATGGAATTCACTTTAGACAAGCTCATCCACTTCCATTGTTATTAACCTGGCTTAACTTTAAGACAGCCCTAAAAAAAATCCATTTTTTTTTCAGTAACTTTTAAAGAGTTAACTATTTTTCACCCTGCCACTTGCAGACAGTGAAGTTGTCTACAACTTAGTAGCAGACCTCCACAACTACCTCAAAAAATTTTATATCAAAACTTATATTTATTTCCAACTTTTAGTTGTGGAAAATTTTGTAACTGTTTAATAAATTCTGAGATAAGTATAAATTTCCTGCCTCAGTTTCTTTCAATGAATCTGGAAATGATTGACTATGCTGCATGCAACCTTATGCAACCTTCTTCAAAGCCTTTTCTCAATCAGCTTACTCAAGTTGCCAAATGGAACCTTACTCAAAATTCTAATCAATTGTAAATACATTGTTACATTCAGTGATCTCTACAGATTACATCTTAATCTAAAAAGAATTATTTCACATTCTTGAAGATTCTAAATTCTTATGATGGCAACAACATAGAATTTTCGTTGGTAAGAATGAAGTTTCTCAAATGGCTTGAGAAGTTCAAAAGATTGCTTTGATCCAATGGCAGAATGTCTGTCATGGTTACAAAAGGTGTGGGTTTCATCTCACAGTGAGCCTTTGACATATTTTATTCAAACAGTAAGAAACCAATATTTACATGGTATTATTTGTTTTCTTTGCTTTGAGATATACCATTCCTCAAACAGAAATATACATGTGTGTGTGCGTGTATCTATATATACATACACAAATATACACACAAATCCATACACACTCACTCACTTATGCGCACTCACTCTGTCTCTGCTTGTCTCTCTCTCTCTCTCTCTCTAACACACACACACACACACACACACACACACACACACACTTATATTTCATAATAAATTTGACTCTCAGTATTGTGCTTCTCCATCAGCAAAAGTTCTGTTATCAAATTTGATTTCAAACAACCTTAATTCAATATTTATATTGAGGTGTGTTTCTCTGTATACACATATAATATATAATATTATGGCTGTGTATGGATATATGTGTGTGTGTAGGTGCACACACACACACACACAGTAATATCTAATACCATAAAGAGAAAATTCTAAACAACCGCTGTCACACAGACACAGACAGACAGAAAGACAGACAGAAAGATAGAAAGGCAGATTAATGGAGAGATGTACACACACACACACACACACACACACACACACACACACACACACACACACACACA
>NC_068985.1:86105739-86113011 GCF_001194135.2 Octopus bimaculoides
CACACACACACACACACACACACACACACACACACACACACACACACACACACACACACACTCAAACAGTGGATCTCCATCAGTTTCTATGAGGAGCATCCAGTTGTTCGATCAACTTGGTTACCTTCTCAATGAAGCAAACTGTAAGAGGTTGAGTGTACCACAGTCATATGTATCCTTAAAGCAATTCAAAGTCAGATTCAAGATTACACTCTGAGACAAAGCTGTACATTTAAATAAACATATGCAATCACAATGATGATGATGATGAATCCCTCTAACTGCTTTATACAGTTTGTTTTAATGTAGTTTTACTGAGCTGATAGTATAGGACACTTGTTTGAGTTGCCATGCAGTGTGGTTGGACCTCGGACCTTGTAATTGTGAAGTGAATGTCTCAACCATTAAGCTATATGTGCAAACCTACATAAAGCATAAAGCACACACACAAACATTAGATGTATATATGTATGTATGTATATATGATGATAATGATGACAATCACGATGGCTGTCCACTTATGACCTAGGAAGACTGTCACTGATCATTGCTTATGCCAAAGTTCAGCAATGCCTGTACATAAGGTTATTGTACCTGTAGCTGACTTCACCTAGATTCATGCCCGTGACTTCCATATTCACTGCGGTACCCACCTACATCATCAGACAATCACCTCTTGGCCGATTGCATAAACTGAAATCTTAGGCCAATAAGGCTTGCCCAGTATCTCACAAATCCCTCTCCATCCTACAGACATGATTCGGGGGTAAACCAGGGCAAGATATCCAGTGTCAATAGTATCATCAGGTTGATAACTGTAGAAACAAATAAAACATCAAGCACTTTTATACTCCAACTTTATTGGTTTTAAAGCTGCTCTTTGCAGGGTCAGGAGAAAATTATGACAGTGATAGGGGTAGACTAAAAGATAATGAGAATTATAGAGGTTTTATACAATAACAGTGACTGGGTGCATGTTGCAAGAGGTGAATAAAATGGTTAGCCACAACAATGGCATCCAATCTTATGACAGTTCTTTAAACAATAATTAATAAATAGAACATCTGACCCATACTGGCATGGAAAGGTAGATGTAAATTGCTGTTGCAGCTGAAATATTGAGTGTACTATGTTATGATGGTGAGATCATTGGTTCCTTTGCATTGAAGTATGTTTGGGACAAAAACAAGGTTGTCTGCTAAAACCTTACTCTTCCAACATTTTCTTAGAATTTGCCATGAAAATGTTCAAAAGACTTGAATAAATGTCTGGCACTCACTGGCACTCTTGCCATAAATATTAGACACAGTGATGAAACAATCCAAATATAGATCGATAGATTTCTATTAGGTGATCATTGTAATACACACACACACACACACACACACACACATGCACATGCACGAGTACACACACACACACATGTGTGTGTGTGTGTGTGTGTGTGTGTGTGTGTTACGTTGTCTGATTATATTTTTGCTGCCTGTTTTGGTGGTGACTTTGTTTTGTGGAAATGAGAGGTGATTACATTTTTGCAATCATTTGGCACACAATGTTAACATGAAACTTTATGTCTATCTTGAGGCATCAAGATCTTTTAGTTGTAGTGTTTCCTTTCTTTCTTTCGTCATCTTTTCTCCATTGTCAAAATCTTGTCTGTTTAGCTGCTGCTGCTGCTTCTCTACAAAATAGTCTTTAACCTGGCTTCACTCCTTACTTGCTGACAACAACAACAACAACAACAGATTCTCTCTCTCTCTCTCTCTCTCACCACATTTTATATCAACCATAATGTGAAAAAGACAGAAAGCAATAAAAGAAAAATACAAAAACAAAAGCTGCCAGCAGTAACTACTAATTTTGTGTACAATCTTGTCTGTTATCATCATCGTTATTATTATTATTATTATTATTATTATTATTAATATTATTATTATTATTATTTACATGTTCTTGGAGCTGTTCTTTGACAAAGATGCAAAGAAGATTTAAGGAGAGTTTTGTCGTTGAATGTAGAAATCCCATCTGAGAGAAAGAAGAATCTTTCATATAAAATTTATGAAATATCTTCAGGGCTGGTGAAATATCTCTGTAGTAAATCCAGGCAGAATATTTCATGAATACCATGTCCAGGCATGTACAGAAAAGATAAATAACTTGCTTTCAGAGTAAAATGACATGTAGCAATGGCAGATGGGAGAGTATTTTAAAGAATGGTCTTTCAAGGTGTTATGACTGGAAGAAATACATAAAACGGTTTGAAATATGCTGTAATGTCATGGGGAAGTAGTCTTCTGTCTATACATCTTTGGTACAAACAATACACAATATCATGTGTAGATATATTTATATATATATACACACACATGTCTGTATTCCATATAATGATATAAAGCGTATATAGAGAAATATATTCTCTAAATATTCATATGACAACTATGCCGGCCTGTATAATATACGTAATTCTAGAGTTTATAAAATATATTCAAAACAGACCATCAACATAAATGGAATCATGAGAAAATAAATGTGGAAACTCACCCCTTCTCACGTGTCCAAATGTACATACACACATTAGGGAGTTCTATATATATTGTCACATTCCATTCTGTCTCTTTCACTCAATTTGTGTGTATATATATATGTATATATATGAGCAATCATAAGGTAAATCTCAAGCTGCAAATCAAAATAGTCCATTGTAATTATCGAATATATGCAAATGGATTACAAAGTGCACAGAATTTTGAAATGATGTACACACAATATGCTTAACAACGAGAGACATGCAAAGGAGATATAAATAGAGAACAATCGAGAGAAGCAAAACAAGTTCTGTCTGAAAGTATTAAGAGTCTCTACATATAAAATCCTCATAAAAACATTGCTGTGTGGTTTTGGTACTTGTTTCCCAGCCACAAGGTTTTGGTTTCAGTCTCAAGTGTTGAAACTTAAGTAAAGGTCTTGTATTATAGCATCAGATCAAAGAAAGCTTTGTGAGTCCCCTTGGTAGACAGAAAATGAAAGAAGTGCATCATATACATACAGGCATACATCCCAATGGCCCAGTGGTTAAGGCAGTAGACTCACAGTTGTAGAATTGTGGTTTCGATTCCCAGACTGGGTGTTGTGTTTATTGCGCGAAAACACCTAAAAGCCCCACGAGGCTCCGACAGGGAGGTGGGGGTGGGGTGGCGAACCCTGTTGTACTCTTTCACCACTGCTTTCTCCCACTCTTTCTTCCTGCTTCTGTTGTACCTATATTTCAAAGGGGCCAGCCTTGTCACAGGCTGTGTCATACTGAATCTCCCTGAGAACTATGTTAAGGGTACACGTGTCTGTGGAGTGCTCAGCCACTTGCACATTAATTTCATGAGCAGGCTGTTCCGTTGATCAGATCAACTGGAACCCTCGTTGTCATAAATGACAGAGTGCCACGATATATATATATATATATATATATATATATATATATATATAAGCGTAAATATAAGGGACAGCTATATATCTCACCTGTTTTTGTTCCTTTCTCATACTTTCACCTCTCATCAAATGGTATAAAGCTACTTCCCTTGAGGCTGTTCCATGCTCAGTTGAGCGATCTTTGCTTTACAAATCACTTAATTATCTCACTAGTGCTGGTATCATGTAAAAAGCACCGAGTACACTCTGTCAAGTGGTAGGCATATTAGGAAGGGCATCCAGCTGTAGAAACCACACCAAAGTAAACAGTGGAGCTTGGTGCAGTCCTCTGGCTTTTGTTAGCTTTGGTCACATCGTCCAACCCAAGCCAGAATGGAAGATGGACATTCAATGGTGATGATGATGATGATAAATATTAGTTATTAAAGTGGTTACTAACATACTTAATGAAATGAACTAAAAAATATTTATTAATTAAAATTAACCCCATAGTGATATGAACATAATGTCTTTCTACCCTCTCTCCCTCTCTTCCTCTCTCTCTCAATATATATATACACAGAGAGAGTGCGTGAGACAGACACAGAAATAAAGAGTATGTATATATAAATATATATATATATATATCATAATCATCATTTAACATCCGCTTTTCATACTGGCATAGGTTGGATGGTTTGACTGGGGCTGGCAAGCTGGAAGGCTGCACCAGACTCCAATCTGATTTAGCATGGTTTTCTATGGCTGGATGCCCTTCCTAATGTCAACCACTCTGAAAGTGTAATGGGTGCTTTTATGTGCCACCAGCATGGGTGCCAATTGTGTGACACCGGTATCTGCCATGACTGCAATTTTGCTCAGCTTGATGGGTTTTCTTCTCAAACTTGACATAATACCAAACGTCTTAATCATTGCCTCCGTGAGGCCCAACGCTTGAAAGAAACTCAGCCCCCCCCCCCAACACACACAGATAGATAGATAGATAGTTAGGTAGGTAGATAGATGGATAGAATAGATGGATAGATCTACATTGACCTTTTTTCTGTCTCACTCTCCTGTGTCAGTTTCCCATGAATACCGTTTAGTTGACTTTGTTGTCAGAATTGAAAAGATATTCTGTTCTGTGGGATTCTCTACAAGAATTATTTAACCAATTTGGTCTTTTACATTCGCAATGAAATATGACAAAATCAAACTACGTTGACTGCAATGTGTGTGTGTGTGTGTGTGTGTGTGTGTTGCCTGAAGAAAAGAAGGTGTAATTTACAAGGATAATAGTCTTTCATGCTATAGGCACAAGGCTCAAAATTTGGGGAATGGGGTCTAGTCAATCATATTGATCCTAGTGCTTATTTTATTGACCCAAGAAGACGGAGAGCAAAAGCAACCTCAGGGGAATTTGAACTGAGAATGTAAAAAGCTGGAGGAAATGTTGCTAAGGATTTTGACCATCCTGTTAACAATTCTGGCCCTTGACCACCTTAATCTAAAATATTTAAAAAGCAATAAACTGGAAAAATCTATTTCTTTTCTTTTTTTTTTCATTATTCTTTCCATGTTACAAATTCCAGAGCTTCTCCCCATATTTTCGAATGAATTTTAGTTATTTTTGTTATTTTTAATTAGCCAACTCTTAATAAGCTCTTACTAAAATTTCTCTTTACATATAGTTGTTGTTGTTGCTCTTGTTGTTGGTAGTGGTGATCAGCAGTTATCTAATGAGCCCGTGATTAAAGGCATATTGGTTATGGCATCCCTTGGGAATTGTATATTTAGGCCCACCTATCCAAAATGTGTCACCCTTGTTTTCAGATGGTAGGGTAGGATTTGAGGATAATTTTATCAGGCTGCTGTTTCCAGCAGATGAATGGATCATAGAGAGGCTTCTATGATTGACTTGTCTTTATATTGTTCTGAATAGTCATAGAACTACTTCTAGGAATTCTTGAGATCAGATCTGAAATCTGAAATTAAATTTGCAGATGAAATTGCTGATGTAATTAAATGATTTTCCTAAAAATCAATAATTGAAATTTATAACACTTCTTATATCTAATTTCCTCTTTATTAATATATAACCAAAGACTACTGCTATGTCAACAGAAACTTGCACTGCTACTACTACTACTACTACTACTACTACTACTACTACTACTACTACTACTACTACTACTACTACTACTACTGCTGCTGCTGCTGCTGCTGCTGTTACTTAAATAAAAAACACTTCAATGTCAACAACCATCATTATCTATGATATATATTTCTTACATTGGAACATGGCTCTAAATTACATTGACCCCAGTATATGACTGATGCTTAATCTTATTGACCCCCTCATTAGAAATGTCAGCTTTGGTGTGGATCTATATCAGAACAGGAAATGACACAACTAAATGCTGCAAAGATTTTTGTTGTCATTCTCACTGTTTGGTCTCGATTGCCAATAATCTCAACAGCAACTGTCTCTGCTATAAGTAAAACACCTTAACTTATCCCCCCCCCCCCCTTCACACATTAGCCTCTCAATACCTGGCATATACAGTCCCCCCCCTCTGTCTGCAACAACAGCTTCACTCAGTTGAGGGCTCTTCTTTGTCATGTGGGTTGTTTGGTAACCTCACTAGTGCTGGTGCTATGTAAAAAGTATTCAGTATGCTCTGTAAAGTGGTTGGCATTAAGAAGGGCATCCAGCCGTAGGAACCATGCCAAAGGCGACGCAGGAGCACAAGGCAGTCCTCCACATCATTAGAATCTATCCAACACATGCTTGCATGGAAGATGGATGTTAAATGATGATGATGATGACAACAGCTACGGCTTTTTCACCACTGAGGTAATATCAGATCAGATCAGGTGAAGGGATGAGGTCAGGTGATAACAGGCCAGGAGAATCTATTAAATATATGAGAAAGTGGATAAATGGAATCATATTATATATAAATATTCTGGACCAAACATTTTCATGATTTTTGGTTAAAAATGAAACAATATGGAAAGTCAAGCAGTGCAAAAGTTTGGTTTCAAATAAGAGATATTCTGATTCTTGATGCTTTACATCAAAATCAACAATGCACTTTGTTGCCATCATTTGGTTTCTTTTTCGAATAATAACCAAAAATATTCTCCTGAAGTTTCCCATATATATTTTATTTATTTACTTATCTTTTTGTTACACTTTGTTATTGAAGTTGACTTCTTTTCTTTCATTTTTGTCAAAAAGAAATCTTCCATTAGGATTCAGGATGATGAAATAAAGAAAGGTGAACCGTGCAGTCTTTTAATTGTCAGTTTATACTTTATAGAGATTCCATTATTCCATTATTATTATTATTAGTTTCTTTATTTAAAACAACAACAACAAAATAAGAGAAACAGAATAAAAGAAATGATTAATTGTTAGAAGAGATGATAATTGTTAAGAAGAAAGATTCCTTTTCATTGCTGTCTTTTTTTTATTCTTGTTTTTTTCTAATTTTTTTGCTTGTTTTGGTGTGGATGGCATCGTTGGAAAGGGGTATGGGTGGGTGATATTGCATCATTCTTGTTTTTTTAGTTCTTTTTATTTTTTTCATTCTTCCCATAGAAAATAGATTGTCAAAAATGTTTGAAATAATGAAAAAAATAAGGAAAAGAAACTGAAATAACAGCAGCAAAAGGAATCTCATTGTTGTAGTTTATATTCATGTTAAGGGAGAATTTCTATACTTTTTATATTGCCTTTTCCAGTCTCCCGTACTTTTACACACACACACACACTGACACATGCACAAAACTCATAAATACGTATATATATTTATATATATACATACATATACATATACATATATATATACATATACATACATA
>NC_068985.1:86113467-86114999 GCF_001194135.2 Octopus bimaculoides
ATATATGTATGTATATATACACACATACATACATACATATGTGTATGTGTGTGAAGACACATGGCTTAGCGGTATTTGGCTCATGATCGTAGGGTCATGAGTTCGATTCCCAGTGACACGTTGTGTCCTTGAGCAAGACACTTCATTTGACTTTATTGCTCCAGTCCATTCTCGCTGGCAAAATTGAGTTGTACCTGTATTTGAAGGGGCCAGTCTTGTCACATGCTGAGAAGTAAGTGAAGGAGTATGCATGTCTGTGAATTGCTCAGCCACTAACACTTTAATCTCACAAGCTAGCTGTTCCATTGATTGGATCAGCTGCAACCCTTGTCATCATAAGTGACTGAGTGCCAGTATATATATATATATATATATATATGAATATATATTGTTATATTTTGAGATTGTCATTTTCTTCTTGTTTTTGTCAAAGAAATAAATAACTAAATAAAAAAGTGACCATCCCGAAATATAACAAAATCTGGTTCAACATCATCATCATCATTGTTTAAAATCTGGTTCTTGCAGAAGAAATTCATAAGCACACACACACACACACACATATATATATATACCTTTTACCTTAATTCTTTTACTTGCTTCAGTCATTTTGACTGTGTCCATGCTGGAGCACTGCCTTAAAAGGTTTTGTTTTTTTAGTCAGACAAATCAACCCCAGGACTTATTTCTTAAACCTGCTACTTATTCTATCAGTCTCTTTGGCTGAACCACTAAGTTACAGGGCCATAAACACACCAGGACCAGTTGTCAAACACAGACAAACACAGGCACAAAGATACACACATAGATTTATACATGCATATGACAAAATTCTTTCAGATTCTGTCTCCCAACTTAGCCACAAAGCTTTGGTTGGCCCAGGGCTATTGTAGAAAACACTTGCCCAAGGTGCCACACAGTGGGACTGAACTTGGAACCATGTGGCTAGGAAGCTTTACCACAGCCACACCTGTATCTATCTATCTATCTATCTATCTATCTATCTATCTATCTATCTATCTATCTGTCTGTCTGTCTGTCTGTCTGTCTATCTATCAAAAGTTAGACAGAGAAGGGAAAAATAGATGAAAATTGAGCAAAAACATAATGGACAGAAAAGGAAGACAAAAACAGAATACAAGGAACATTTGCAACTGACTTTATGTGACTTTGTGAATTTCTACAACTCTTTGTGTTTTCATCCAAAATGGAGATGAACACCATCCCTCCATGTGACTGGCTTGAAAATGTGTTAAGATATTAGTATATTTTTTTGTTAAGATGAAACCAATGCTGGCTTTAATACATAAATAAATACATATACATATACACACACACACACACATATATATATATATATATATATATACACACTCATACATATACACACACACATATATATACATATACATCACCACCACCACCACCACCACCATCATCACCATTTAGTGCCCAACTCCCATCCCAACATAAAAGATGGACATTAAATGATGTTGTGCATATGTGTGTGTATATATATATGCATATAAATA
>NC_068985.1:86115795-86118147 GCF_001194135.2 Octopus bimaculoides
ATATATATATATATACACATAAATATATATATATATATATATATATATATATGTGTGTTTTATATATATATATGTGTGTGTGTGTGTGTGTATATATATATATATATATATATGTACATACTCACACAAACATGCGTATATATCTATTAGTTTATTTGTTGATCTCTGTGTCATTGTGTGTGTGTGTGTGTGTGTACATACATGCATTTTTTCCCCTGGTATATAATTACGTTTGGATATTTAAAGTGAAGAGAAATAATGAAATAAATAGGAAAGTGTTTACATAGTTAAATGTTGTAATTATAGATGAAATTAATTATTTTGATTTGATTTTTCAGTTTAATTAAATCATGTCTCCCATTTGTGGGGTGGTGCTGATAAAATGCATTCATATTAAACAAATTCAATATTTTTTATTCCATGCTGTTATTAAAATTGTTATGGTAGTAATTCCAGGACTTGAATTTATACTAATTTTAAATGGTTTCATTTCAATCTTTAACCACTTATATACTCTTTATAAACCACTCTATCAACTCCAGCCCTATGTATCCTAGAGGAAGGCCTAAATCTCCTCCTTTGAAATTAAACCCACAAGTTTTCTTTACCCTCTCTTATTAACCCCTCACTTTACTTTTATCCTCTCCCCTAACTCTGACTGTTTGTTTCTAAACAGGCACCCAAAACCAACATAAAAATCTATTTTGCTTCCACTTATCTTACTTTTCAGCACATATTACAGTATTATACTCTGCAAAGATTGCATAAACACATACATATATATTGTATATATATATATATATATATAATTTTAAAATGAATGAATGACATAATTTCTTGAAGACACAGGTTTCAGCTGTGTATATATCAGATAGAAGACAGTGGAGTACAGTAAATATGATTTGTTCTAAATCGTTTATATTGTGAAGTTAAAGTTGTCAATACTTATTGAGTTATGAAACACAAGATCTGATTCCAGTTGAATCAAATACATAAGTTAATCTCATTATAAAGAACTGGTGAAATGTTTTTGATTGGGCAAGGATGGTCAACAAGGCTTAAGAAGTTCATTTTGAAATCATAAGGTGCTGGGTTCAATCCTGCTGTGTGGTAGCTTCAACAAGTGTCTTTCTCCCCAGCTTTAGGCTGATCCAAGCCTTGTAAGTGAAATTGGAGAGATGGAAATGGTGTGGAAGCACGTAGCAGCTACATCACAAGAAGGATATGATGGGTATGGCTGGAATAACCTAGATCACAGATTTACTCAGGCAGGGCTAACCTTGGGCTAAACAACAAGTTGTTTAAGGTAATCTACAAACACTAAACCCCTAACAACTGATAATTAATTAAGCTGAAAATATGATTGGTAATTTGAATATAATTAACTATTGATACACTAAGTAGTTTGTTATTGAACCATAGAACGAATCTCTTGTAGCAGTACAAGTTTTAGCCAACACTAATTGACACAAGGTTTAATTGGATACACAAGGTAAAAACATACTGCTTAGCATATCAATAATTAATTGATTGATTAAACTAGTTGCCAACACTACGCTATTTATGCAAATTGGGTTTTCCGGTTTAGTATCGTATTTAATTGTAGCGATTGTTTTCATATTATATATGTATGGATGTCCCAGCATGTCCACAGTCCAAAGATTGAAACAAGTATTAAAGAAACAAGTTTGTATGTATAGTGTCCCCCTAGGCAGACAACAGGTAAGTTCTTAGTTCCTGCTGAGTAGTATCCCAAATAAGACCACAACAATTTGGACTGATTTCTCCTTTTCTAACCATGGACAGATTGTAAAGGCATCATTTGTTTACCTGAAACTAACATATCTCAATTACACACAAAATATTGGATAAATCTCAGACTTCTGCAATGGATTTACGGGAAATGTGAGACCAAGCGGTTAGAGTGCAGTGCTTACAATTGTAAGTTTGTGTGTCTGGTTCCTGAAGTGAATCATGTGTTGTTTCTTTAAGCAAAACATTTCATTTGTCATTGATTCAGTCAACTCAGGTGGCAGGTGAAAATACATTTGAGCGAGGTCGTTGCCAGTGCTGCTGGACTGGCTCCTGTGCAGGTGGCATGTAAAATACACCATTTTGAGCATGGCCGTTGCCAGTACTGCCTGACTGGCCAACGTGCTGGTGGCACGTAAAAGCACCAACTACACTCTCGGTGTGGTTGGTGTTAGGAAGTGCATCCAGCTGTAGAAACTCTGCCAAATCAGATTGGAGCCTGGTGTAGCCATCCAGTTCACCAGTCTCCAGTCAAATTGTCCAACCCATGCTAGCATGGAAGGCGGATGTTAAACAATGATGATGATGATGATATATATA
>NC_068985.1:86118200-86123668 GCF_001194135.2 Octopus bimaculoides
ATATATATATCATACACACATACAAAATTAAAAAAGATAAAAATTTTAATTTCAGTTTTGTTAATTTATTTCTTTTTAATATTTGTTATTAATTTTACTGAAACTGTTTGATAAAGTCCATAATGTCACAGTTATAAACAAAATTAAATTAAAACCCAAACAGAATAAAGTCTAAACAAACAATAAAAATTAAAGAAATGCAAACAACTACAGAGGAAAACTCTGTGACTGTGACAAATTGTTGTTGTTGTTGTTAAGCTGTTTAGCCCTAGGACAACGTGGTTGAGTAGACTATGATCAAAGGTACTGTAATTATATCTTGCTTTTTTTTTTCAGGCATTGTATATCTGAAACTAAATTATCAAATATGTCCATCCCTTTTATTGTACAGTAGGTTGTGAGATGAGGAAGATTTAACTGTTGTTTGTAGCACAATAAAACACCAGGTAGAAAAAAACCCAACAAAGATGGAAAAAAACAGAAAACCCCACAGGAAACTGTAAACTTAGGGAACATGTAATAAAAGTGACTCACAAGAAGATTAGAAATGGCACATTGCGTTCCAGTATGCAAAGCATTGGAACTGGTAGCACTTGCAGCTGCAAGTTGCTTGCCAAAAATCTATGATGACATCAGTTAATGTTGGTCCATTGCAATTTTGTGCACCAATTCCTACATCTAAAACAGTATAATGAATGTAGTGAAGACAGTGGAAAATTTTACACACAACATTGCTGCAGTATGGCAGGCCTAGGCCTCATTCCTTCATTGATGACCAAAGCACTTTTGCAGGCTTGTGCTGAGGTTTTCTGAAAGTTAAGCCTTATTTTTACTTTATCCATCACATTGCAAAAAAAGAGCCGGAAACCTGGATTTTATTTATAGCAGACATTTTGAAAAAAAACTCTTCTGTTTTGTGAGTGACTCTGACTTCCAGCAAAAATATCGGCATTTTGTGTCTGCTTTCTATGTTGGCATAAGTTGGACAATTTGAGAGGCTCTTCTGGGTGGGAGGATCATATTTTACTCCAGTGATTCAGTTTTGGATGCCCTTCCTAGCATTAATCACTTTACAAAGTGTATTGAGTGCAATTTTTCAGGGTACCATCACTATAGAAGTTACCCAGCCCTCCTCAACAAGACTAATCTAACCACACAAATCCTGTGTTGTCTTTGTTCAATTCACTAATATAAAAATAATCCTTTAAAATTAACACAAGTGGCATCAATTTCCAACTCACAAGACAAAAGGACCACACTGCCGAAAGTAAGAATATGGGGCAAAGTGATGAGTTTGGGTGAGCTGTTGAGAGAAGTTACAATATGATGGAAGGGAGAGATTTACAATTGTGAGAGAGTGCGGAGGTGGGGAGAGTAATACATGGTGAAGGAAAAGGTAAAAAATGACAAAATTTAGATGTTGATGGAAGTTGTCCAAGTTTGGTGATGGAAGAAGTATTTCATAGAATTGATTTAGTTGGGCAAAAAAAAAAAAAAAAAAAAAATATATATAATGGAAGTCTTTCTGTGATGGTGAAGAAATTTTGTTTGATCTTGTCTTTAAATAAATGCAACAGTCTTGGTGATAAAAATACTGAGAAAAAAACAGATTGAAAAAATGCAGAGCAAATTGTTCTGTGAAAACAGCTGAGATACACCAAAACAACCCTTTCATGATGCATTTGAACAACTGAAAGGATTTTTCCATGCTTGTACAACTTCGGATGAATCTACTGATATATGTGATAGTGTCTAGTTATATGGTTTTGTAAGAAGAATTGATGATAATTTGAGCATCTTTGAAAAGCTTTCTGTTCTTGAGTTGCTTTAATGAAGGAAAAGTAAATCTGACAAAGATATTCTTGGAAAATCTAGAAATGCATTTTAGGGAATCCATCAGTATTCTTCGGGCAGACAAAATTCAGTCAATGATCAGGAATTGGGACTATGACTTTCCTTGCGACTTAGAGCTTTTAGATTCTTCTCTGCTAAAATGTCTCTCTATCATACATCCAGTATCATTCTAAATAGATTGTTCTTTACTAAAATATCACTAAATTATGCCTCAAGAATTACTGAATGAAGAAATTTAAAAACTGCAACACGTTTATGGTAGTTGTTAACTGGTTTATCCCTGTAGCATTTAAACCAAGCATATGTGGCTCAAACCAGCCAGATTAGACTTCTCAGATCTATCCAACAATGTCGTTCTAAAAATAAACAATCATGTCATTGGAGAGCTGAACCCTAACCCTTGATTAAAATAAAACAATGCAAATAAATAAGCATTGCACTTGACAGAGTAATCTGGATGATTAATAAAGAGTTAATAAATTTAGAAAAAAAGAACACAGAACAGACAAAAGTTTTGAAAATACTATTGAATATTTGATTTTGAGCAGGGTTTATGGACTTCTAGGGGTGAACGTTAGCAGGTGTAAGTAATAGATTAGGAAGCCACAGGATGGGAAATTAATTTTCTAGCTAAAATATCCCAAGCTTTGTGCAGTTGTTGAGCCAATTGTTCTACCTTTCCCAAGTTTGCATATGGTTCTATTTTGGTTTAGTCATGTGTATTATTTACTAGACACTTTGATCACAGCTCAAACTCAGATTCGGAACCTGATGCTTGTGACCTTCTCCACTGCCCACCAAACCCATCCTTTCCATTCAATTCATAAGTCAAGCATTAAAGGTGCATTTTTTCACTTAAATCCTTTCATACATTCATTAATTAGTTAGATTTTGTGATTGAATACTCAATTACTCAATTAATTTGTTTGGTGATAAATGGAAATTAAATTTTCTTAGTGTGTGTGTGTGTGTGTGGAGAGTATTAAGTAAAAAGCTTGAAAAGCTTTGATTTAGAATATATTGATCTTGTTCCCCATTGTGATGTGTGATGGCTTTTTAAAGTTAGGTTCTTGATTGAATTTGGAAACCGAAAACCACTCTTTATAATTTGCCAGAAGAGAAAAACACTCTCCGAATGAAATCTGTCTTTTATACATAACAATCGTAGATTCTAGTTAGTATATCTGTAGTTGATGTAACAGATTACCAGAGTGATTAAAATATGTAAGTGCATCATCGTCATCATCATTTAACGTCCGTTTTCCATGCTGGCATGGGTTGGGCTGCAGGGCAAGAACTAATTGTTTTCTACCTTAGCGACTAATATTTATACATTCAAAAGGAAATTAAAACTGCTCGGAAAATGAAGATTTGCACCAATTCCTACATCTAAAAGAGTATAATGAATGTAGTGGAGACAGTGCAAACTTTACAAAATATCTTGAAAAATAAATCAGGTTTATTGCAAGAGTTATTTGAAAATCGATTTCTGTCATTTTGCTAAAAAAGAAAACTATTCATTCTCTTGATCATTTGCTTTGCATACATTTTTTTAATGTTAGCATGGGTTAGATGAATATATTAATGAAGCATTGTTTTTAAAGCCAGGTGCCCTTCCTATCAATGACTTTACCTGTCTTTTAAGTAAAGAATCTTTTTTATGTCATCAAAGAAGCAAAGTGTTAACAGGAGAAGTAACTGCTGCAACATGGGCTTGTAGTGTGCAGAGTCATGTCGAGACACACTGGCACACATTCGCATACGATGTTTCTAGTTATTTAATTCACTCACAAGGCTTTGGCCCGAGACTCAGCCAAAGTACTGTGCAATAGGACTGAACCTGAAGTCACATTGTTAGGAAGCAAACTTCTTAACCACATGACCAGGCTTGCACTAAGTCTACTCAAATTTATAAATCCATTTTCACTTTGTGAACAAAGACAAAATCTAAAAAGAAAACATAAAATGTCTGATAATTTACAAATGGAAACTTATTGACTTGAAAACACATAATTGAAAATGAAATTTAATGAGTTTCCCTCACTTCCAAATACTGTTTTGACATGATTAATTTCCGTTGATCATTAACCTGCGAACATTTTGCAGAACTAAGAGATTTGTCCAGAGTTACATCTGTTATTTTGGAACAATGTACAGATGGGAACAAACAGTTTCCTTCATAAAAAACAAAACAGAAAACTAACAAAAGCCAAAAAAAAAATGAAACAAAGTCATGATTGATTGATTCAAATTTGAAGAATTCTCTGCTGCTCTTGTATCTAATTTAACTCCAGATATTAAACAATTTGGTCAAATCAAAAGACAGACTCAAAAACAGATGCATTAAATGAGGACATTTTTAGATTGTAATTTTTTAAAGTTGCTTTTTATCATGTAAAAATGGTTAATATATCTATATTAATAGATAAAGAGTTGGGCAAAGAAGTCTGGCTCCGAAGCTGCTTAAAGAAGCCTTGTGATGGCTATGAAAGCTGAAACTTGATTGACCCCCCAGCTGGGTCAAATGGTTGAAGGGGGGAAATTCAGGGCCAAAACACTTGTTGGAGTGGAGTTTTCTCCTCTGAAAACCTGTTGTTCAGTTCTCCTCAGAATTTCATATGGCTAATAATACATCTCAGAGCATCTGTGGGATCTATCTTGGACCAGAAGAATATGCAAAAATTCAAAAGAGTATAACATTTGCATGGTACTGAACTCATGTTTGACCAAATCTGTGTATGGAATGTCAACCTGGGGTCACTCCTGATGCAGACGTTTTCTGGCTGGTTTCACAATAATTTTGTTATTTAGAAGTGGATCTTACTCTTTCGCTCTTTCTTTTCCTTTCCAAAAGAACTATTGATATTCCAGCTATGACCATCATCATTTTGTGTGTATGAATTGCAGTTCTACATCATGATAGGCATACTTCTTTTATTTAAGGGATTTGAGGGATGTTAGCTGCTCGTTTTAGCAGGGTTGGTGACCTTATAGCAGTTCTCTGATACAAAGATGACATCTATAAATAACAGGTCCCTGCCATTACTAAATAACAAAGCAAAAAATATTGTTGTTTTCCATATATGGCAGTAAGACTTGTGGAATAATCCCAACAATGTCTAAATTAAAATAGCCATTGTCTATCAATGGTAGTTTATTAGTTTCATTAACGATGCAAATTATGAGTTCCTAATTATTCATCACAATTTTGAATATTTTTCTTTATTTGTAAAGAAAATTTAGTAATTTAACAAGAAATTTATAGAATACTATTTTCCCAAACATGGCTGTGCTTAAAAGAAAACAAACAAAAATTCCAATCAAATAAAAAAAAAATAAGGCAAGAAATTCAATATGGAGTTGAGATTTCTGTAAAATGCCACACAAGTATATACAGACTACCGCAAATGCCTTCATACATGTACATTTGTAAATGTACACATATATATATGTGTGTGTGTGTACAGATACTCACATACACACATCTTTAGAAAATGTTTGACTTGTTCATTCCCTCAAGGAAAACAATAGCTCTTAATATGCTCTTGGTTGGAATTCCAGAGAGAGAGAGAGAGAGAGAGAGAGAGAGAGAGAGAGAGAGAGAGAGAGAGAGA
>NC_068985.1:86123700-86124655 GCF_001194135.2 Octopus bimaculoides
GAGAGAGAGAGAGAGAGAGAGAGAGAGAGAGAGAGAGAGAGAGAGAGAGAGAGAGAGTGGAGTATTTTATTTGTTGAAACAGCTGAAATGAGGTTGCCATTTACAAAGATGAAGAAGTGTACATTCTTCAGCCAATTTATATTTTATTGATTCCAATAAATGTCGCTTATCTTGAACATTTCAAAGAAACATGTCAAACCTCAGGTCCCAGTTGACTGAATTAATAGCAGGTGGAGTGAAGTCGGATAAAAACAGTGCACCACAAAAATAATGTTTGGAGCTGTCAACATAAAGTCTCTTTTCGTTCTTTTGGGGGTAATGTATAAAAATTATTATTACTAGTTGCTTTGAATGAAGATTTGGGTGTTGTAGCATCTCAAGAAATTTGTGTGAAAATTTAACATCATGCTTACATATTTATTCAACAGCTTTTACATTCAGCTTGCAACAAATGTGTTTGTATGTCGTTTTTTTATGTACAAGGATTTTCTTGTATATGTGTATGCATGTGTATATATATATTTATATATATATATATAGTGAGGACACATGTCCTAATGGTTAAAATGTTGCACTCACGGTTGGGAAATTGAGGTTTCAATTCCTAGACCAGATGGTGCATTGTGTTTTTGAGTAAAACACTTCATCTCATGCCGTTCTGTGATCTCGTCAACACCTGACGTGTGGAACACTATGCACCTGTACAGGTAACGTTGATTTGATGATGGGAGTGAGCACATACATTTAATTACTATAAACAGCGTAGGAGTGGCTGTGTGGTAAGTAGCTTGCTTAGGAACCATGTAGTTCCAGGTTCAGTCCCATTGCGTGGCACCTTGGGCAAGTGTCTTCTACAATAGCCTCAGACCAACCAAAGCCTTGTGAGTGGATTTGGTAGACGGAAACTGAAAGAAGCCCGTCGTATATATGTATATATATATATATATATATATAT
>NC_068985.1:86124670-86134670 GCF_001194135.2 Octopus bimaculoides
ATGTGTGTGTGTACATGTTTGTGTGTCTGTGTTTATACCCCCAACATCGCTTGACAACCGATGCTGGTGTGTTTACGTCCCTGTAACTTAGCGGTTCGGCAAAAAATACTGATAGAATAAGTACTAGGCTTATAAAAAATAAGTCCTGGGGGCGATTTGCTTGACTAAAGGCGGTGCTCCGGCATAGCCACAGTCAAATGACACAAACTAAATCATTTGTGCAGTAATGACAAAAAAAAGCTGACCACTCATGTCATCTTCAACTGGAACACGTCCATCATATATATATATATGTGTGTGTGTGTGTATATATATATATATATATATATATATACAGTAGCAGACTGGGTCTAAAAATATTGGTTGCCAGGAGACTTGTTCATGGCATACCAAGAACTCATTCTAAACAGAAAATAAAACTTTTTAATGATGTTAAATTGAATTGTATACATCTATGTTCCAATCCCTTAATTAACTAATTAACTTTGATTTGGTGTGACATTGAAGGCTTGAGAGAGAGATGGAGGACACCACCAACCCTAAGTCAGTACTCATTATTAGCTGAGTAGACCGGAGCAATGTGAAATGGAGGGCCTTGCTCAAGGACACAATGTGTCACCCAGTCAAGGAGTGGATCCCATAATTTGCTGATCCTAAACCCACTTAATCACTTGGCCATGAGCCTTTACATTAATGTTACACAGACAGACAGAGTAAAGCAACAGACATTAAAATATTAAATAATAATAATGTTGTTGTTGTTGCTGATGTTTACCCCTGGGTCAGACACTTGAACATGGAGCTCCAGCCATAATAAACTTGTCTTTTTGCAGACCTTGGACTGTATTTTTTAGTGTTTTGTTCCTTTGTTACAGCAAAAGGGTGTGCTTTGAGGGAAATTTGATTGTTATTTCTTACAGGTCAAGTGACTCCATAGAAACCCTTTTGCTGCCTCAGTCAAGACTGTGTTGAGCTCCCAGGCAAGTTCCATAACTCGACTTGCCTTATACTGTTTAGCTGACAAACGGGTTCCACTTGTATTGAATGTTGATTAGTTAATGACAGGAAATATACATCTGGGTGGACAAAAAAAAAATATATATATATATAAATAAATAAACATTAAAAAAATACCCATTGTAGCACCAACTAAAACTGTCCACCAATGCTAATATATAAAAAATAAAAGACAGAATTTGTTGTTGCCCCAGTAATGGCTAATTACTCAATCATTTTAATGAAGCCAATTCATAATGCAATATCTGCAATATTGTTTTTAAGAATCAGATCAATATAAAGTCACTCAATCACTGTGTGTGTGCATGAATGTATGTTCGTGTGTGTTCGTGTGTGGAGAGAGAGAGAGAAAGAGTGAGAGAGACTGAATGAGGGAGAAAGAAAGAGAGAGTGAGATCTACTTCTAAATATCAGAACTTTGTTGGAGAATTGAGTTGCCAAGAGCATGCTTCGATGCAACTTCTCTCTGTCTCTTTCTCTCTCCCTCTGTCTGCCTGTCTCTCTCTCTCTCATACACATACATGCACAACATAAGCACATACACATGTAGACATGTGCAATCTCAGATACATACATGCATTGATTTTCTTACAAAGGCACAAAGACATAATTGTGTAGGAAACAGATGCAGTTGATTAAATTGATGCAGAGTGTTACTGTTGTACATTTCAACGATGCTCTCCTTGCCAATAAAAGGAAAAAGCAGAGAAAACTTTTAGAGGTTTTTAAATCCATAATTTAATCAAACTTGATTGGGTTTGAACCCCTAACACAAAGATAGCTGTTGCTTCATTTTGACCCACAACAAAAAGCAACTAAATATCATCATCAGGAGTAGGATGTCTTGGGGTGGGTCCAACTGTTTCACTATCCTTAGGGTTCTGCTGTTGTTCTTCACATATTTCAAAATATATATTTATCTTTTGGATGCCCAAAATGCACACACACACACACGCACACACACATACACATATATACATACATGTGTGCATACGTACACATATACATATATTTATGCCTATACATCATCATCATCATCATCGTTTAACGTCCGCTTTCCATGCTAGCATGGGTTGGACGATTTGACTGAGGACTGGTGAAACCGGATGGCAACACCAGGCTCCAGTCTGATTTGGCAGAGTTTCTACAGCTGGATGCCCTTCCTAACGCCAACCACTCAGAGAGTGTAGTGGGTGCTTTTACGTGTCACCCGCACGAAAACGGCCACGCTCGAAATGGTGTCTTTTATGTGCCACCCGCACAAGCCAGTCCAGGGGCACTGGCAACGATCTTACTTGGCTTGCCGGGTCTTCTCACGCACAGCCCATTTCCAAAGGTCTCGGTCCGTAGTCATCGCCTCGGTGAGGCCCAATGTACTAAGGTCTTGCCTCACCACCTCAGCCCAGGTCTTCCTGGGCCTACCTCTTCTACGGGTTCCCTCAACTGTTAGGGTGTGGCACGTATAATATATATATATATATATATACACGTGTGAGTATATGTACACATATGCATATATTTATACATATACATGTATAATGTATATATATGTATAATATACAATATATATACATGCACACACAAACACACACATGTACATATATATACACATACATACTTCCAGTGCTGATTGTTGTAGGACAAAAAAAAATGTGCAAGGAAGAGGAGTCGGTTGGTATGGTCATGTGATGCATATGGATGAAGACAGCTGCATAAAAAAAAAGTATTGATCTCTAAATGTGGAGGGAATTTGTGGAAAAGGAAAACCCAGGAAGACACGAGACAATGTTGAAAACTGATTTTCAGAAGTTGAGCTTCACAGAGAAGATGACACAGGACTGAAATAAACGGGGATGTGCTGTGCTTGAGAAAACCCTTCCAGCTAATTAAAATGAAGGCCATAAAGGCATGTCTTTTATATTTATGGCCCTGCACATAACCTGTCCCTTTCAAATCTCTCCCAAACAACTCACCTTCCTAACATCACGTCATTCACTCCACCTGTCCTATCCTTGGGTCTACTTCCCTTATATACACCCCTCCCTGTAACTTAGAGTGTGTCCTCTCCTGTCACATCTTCCCCCTCTCCTCTCTCTCTCTCCCCTACTGAGGTAGTCATGTATCTCTTCTACAGCAAAACATCTAGTTCTGTCCCTCAACCCATACCCTAACCTCTCATCACCTGGCACAAAGCTACTTCCCTCAAAACTATCCCCCCTCACACACACACCAATCAAGGGATCTTGTCTTGTAAGTTATTTGGTGACCTTACTGTTACATGATTGGAGCAGACATGTCATATATTTGAGATCTTTGAAATCAGATTGAAAAATTAAGATAGTTTCTCTATTTAACAATATCTGATGTAAATGGCTTGCTGGCTGGTTGGGTGGTTGGTTTGTTCTTCAGTCACACTTTATAGGGAGAAATAAAAGGAGAGTAAAAGAATGATAAAGAGAGTTAAGGGGTGCAAGACAAGAGCACATACTAGGCTTGGTGTCACACAAAAAATAAAACAATGCTACACACATACACACACAGTGAGAGTGAAAGAATCATAGAAATGGAGGAAGTAAACGACAGAGTGCTTATGGGAAGTGTTACGCAAATAGGAAATAAATGTCGTTCTGCCAGATTGCATTAAGAATGAATATGTACGGTTTTGTTTTGTTTAATTCTATTTTAAAGGAATTAATACTTTTCTTTTGAAAATTTGCCTTCATTGTCCTTGAGCAAGATACTTCATTTCCCATTGCTCCAATCCACTCAGATGGCAAAAAATGAGCTGTGTGTGTAATTCAAAAGGTCAGCTTTGTCCCATTCTGGGTCTCACTGAATCTCTCTGAGAATTACATTAAGGGTACACATGTCTGTGGAGTACTCAGCCCCTTGCATGTTAATTCCACAAACAGGCTGTTCCATTGATTGGATCAACTGGAACCCCATCCTTCCTTGTAACCAATGAAAAGTCCCTGTCATTTCATAATTTTGTATAAACATCAAGAAATTTGATAAAAGTCAAATCATAATTATTGTATGGAGGTCATAATTTCTGATATTGCTCCAGGATGGCAAAAGTATTTTTGCAATGTTATCTGTCAAATGACAGATAAAACTTTTGTTAATAAAAGAAACACTTTATTACAACATTGACAGCTTTTAATCTCAGTGGAAATTAAAAAAAATAATTACACCTATAAGAATGCTGAAATTCAGCTTTCCCCTGTGGGCATAAGCAGCCCTAGGGCTATATGCGTATATGTGTATATGTGAATATATATATATATATTTATGCACATAGTAGATAGTTGATAGCACTCCATCTTGTTGAAGATATGACAGATGTCTGGTTCCATTGGGTTGGTATTAGGAAGGACATCTGGCCATAGGAACTCAGACAAAAATGAAACACACAAGTGGGATGTGGTTTTTGATCCAGTCCTACTGAGCAGTGGCCTCTGAAACGAACATTTTATCTCTGACTGTCACAACTCATCAAACCCATACCAGCATAAGAAGTAGAGGTAGACCAATGATGATGATGATGATGTATAATGTAATCCAACAAGGTAGAGATATTTCAGTGATTAAATATACATGTACCCTGTCATATTCACTTTCACTTTATTAATAAAAAATGATATATCTAAATATATACACACATATATGTACATATACATATTTATATCTTCAGGTGTCAAAGACTTTTATCATGTGTCTGTTACCTGGTTACTGAAGTTCCATTTCTCTCTAAAACTAATTTTGTTCTGTTAAAAAAATTTCTTGTTTTAATATTCAGAAAACTTATCAGCCAGTAAGACCTTGTACTGTTGCTAAGGCAACTATATATCTATGAAAGAATGTGCTTGCTTTTTCTTTTTTGTATCAGCCTGTTCAGCTAATATTTACTGTGTGTGTATGTATTTAATATAATATCTATCTATCTATCTATCTATCTATCTATCTATATATATATATATATATATATATATATATATATATATATATATATACACACACACACGTGCACATATATAAAAACTAAATATAAAACAAACACAACAGCACAAGCTCATATACAGTGTCCCATACATGAGGCAGTATTTAATACTTGACTGTTGTGTAAAAGCTGATGGAGTTGTGGAACACATTGTGTGTTATAAAGCTTTTGCTGACAATCAGAGAAATCTTAAGTCTTAGAAAAATCAACAGTGCAGAGATTACATTGATAATTCTCTCTGCAAACATCTCCAAGAGAATTCTTCAAACTGAGTTCAGTCTATGTAAGATAATGGACTTGTTTGCCTTTGACAAAATTTGGATTAAAAATAAATTAGATTTGAAGGGAATTTTTATTCAATACAAACGGAAATTTTTCAGGAGAATTAGATTGAAAAAAATACATACACACCTACACATGTAGATGTATGCATGTAGGTATGTGTATGTATTTATATATATGTATATATTTATGTGTCCATGTATGTATGTCATCTTTAAACACACACGCACACAAACAACAGATCGGTGGTTGTGAATACCAAGTTTTGCCTGTATGAAGAATGTACTGTTCAACATAAAATAGTAATTACTGTCATTAGTTTAAAAAGCAGACAGATCCAGTGACTGAACGTTACCTGGAGTAGGAAATTATGGAAGCTGTATATCAAGAAGAAAGAGGAAACAAATGTAAAACAAAAAGCATAACTGGGAATTTGTGTCTCATCTTTGAGCAATGTTCCAGCCAAAGAAAAGGTAACATGAGGCAGTGAGGTATGGTAGGTAAAACAGACACTAAGGGTTGGGCCTGGAATGAAAGGCAGAATTTTGGAAGACAGAGGGAATATGAAGTAGTGAAAGAGTAGGAGCAACCAGCAAAGAGAGAAATGGAAGGAAGAGATTTGCTGATTAAATTACAAGAATTTAGTGAATGAAGAGAATTGCTTGGATAGCAAAGAACTATTCTGAGTAAAGCCAAGCTGAGGGATCAGGTTCTGAAGGTGAAAGCTAAATAGATGGAATAACCATTAGGAGTATAAAAGTAAGGAGAGGGAGATGGATCATCAGGGGAAGGTGCTGGACTACTGAAACTATCCAATGATGAAGAATTAGGGTTGATGGATTTACAGCTGTTGATAATGGTGAAGTTGAAAATCCTTTTGCAGAAGAATGAAGAACTTGAAATATTCTCTGAATGGAACAACAGAAGCAGTCATTGAAGTAGACCAAGAAAGGTTATTCCCAATGATTGATACAGTAATATCATAATCAATGATTGGCTCAAGAAAAAAGGGGGGATGCTCTAGAAACTGATGAACCAGGTTATGAAAGATAGAGAAAGAGTTTGAGCACAAACTAATTAGAAAAAACTTTCACTATTTCTAACATACGTTGATCTGAAGAAGGTTTTTTGAGAAGGTACCATACTGTGAGGTTTAATGGTTAATAAGAAAACAAAGCCTAGATATTTGGTTTGTAAAAGATATGCAAGCTACATACAGAAATACCATTAACAAGGTGAGGTTAGAGTTTCATAAGGAATGGAGAAAGTTGAGGGTTCACTTCTCAGTCACCCCCTACAATTTAAGTAAATACAAGGAACAATAAAAAGGATAATAGACAGGGAAGAAAGTTTGACAAATTAGGTTCAAACACTTCGAATGGAAAGTGAAAGTAAATTAATATTTCATATATTTGTCTTTCATCACTAGAAAGAAAGAGAGAGAGAGGAGGAAAGAGAGGAGAGAGGGAGAGGGAGGAGAGAGATAAAAGAAAGAGAGAAGAGGTGAAGGTTAGAGGGGAATGGTACTGTATGTGAGGGGGAGTTATAAAGGAAGGAATCCATGGGAACTTCTATATAATAATGACCTTTAACCATGTGGTCAGGAAACAAACTTCTTACCACATGAGAATCAGCTGAAAAGTTCCTCGGCTGATCAAGATACTCTCATAGGATGTGACCAGATGTGATTTATTTTTCAACATGGTCCTCCTTGTGGTCCACACACTTTTCCCATCAATGTGCAGAGCTTGGATCCCATAAGTGAAGAAGCTTTCACCCTGTTGGTCAAAAAATTCATCAACAGCAGATATGACATCACCATCATCACTGTGATACTGGTACCCAGCCAAGTGTTTGACCATGTTGGGGAACAGCTTTTAGTCAGATAATAGTCATATATATGAAATATGATATATATATATATACTTATATATATATTGTATTTCGAGATGGTCATTTTTACATTTCATTTTTTTTTTTTGCCAAATAAACATATGCACTATATATATTTTTTATTTTCTTCACTCATTTATTACTGCTCTTATTTCATTATTTTAACGCCTGTCCATCGTCCGGAAATCTTTCATCACACATCTGTGACCTCTTCAGTGACACTATTCATTTCCATGTGTGTTCTTGCTCCACTTACTCTTCTTAGACGAACAGAATGGAGTTGTTCCCTTGACAATCCTTTGTGGTTGAGTGTCTAAATACTTTCGAAACATCCATTGCAGGCTTCTGAACAACTGTAATGGTGAAACGTGCATAGGAACTATTATATAAACTCGTGTTTATCCTCATTTCTCCTACATTTGCTCTGTAGCTCATAACTGGTAATACTACTCAGTGTAGAAGTTATCTTTAATTATTTAAAGAACTCTACATGAAGCAGACTCGATTATGAGACTCTGCATTGAGATCTAGACATTAACAGTAGCAGTTGTACATCTATTCATACAATTAGTTTCTACTGTATATACATATATACATATACATATCTTATATTGTATTATATATATATATGTATGCATGTATGTATGCACGTATGTATGTGCCAAAATATACAGAAAACAGAAGCACCCACTTTCAAATAGAAGGTTCTCAATGCATGATGTTTGTAGAGTGAGAAAGGGCTTCATTTGATAAAAATCAACATTTCCAAGATGATTTTGTTGGGTTTTTTATGCTCTTCAGAATGTCAAGTCAGAATGAAATAACGATGAAATGTAAGTGAAGTTAATTAAAATTGTTTTGAAAATCAAAGTGAAATCAAAATAAAACACTGCTACTGGTCAGAAAGATCAATAACAAGTTAGCATTGATGGATTTACAATTGTTAATAATGGTGACAGTGGAAAACTGTTTGTTGGGGGGAGGGGAGAGCAAACGAAGAGCATGAAATGCTTTATGAATGGAATAACAGAAACAATAATTTGAAAATGCATCAGCTGATGGATGCACACACACACAGATATAAGCCACTATTAGCAGTGTACAAAAGCGAAAATCTTTGTAAGAGAAAATCTTTACTATTTCAGTTGAAATAGTAAAGATCATTCCAAACTGTTGAAATGGGATTTTGCAGACAAAACAGAAATCCCTTCAGGTAGACAGCCCTGCTTGATCTGTAGAAAAGTCGTTAGTAGAAATTTCATAAGATGTACCCAGTGTAAGCTATGGATACATGAGAGGTGCAGTAACTATATTTTGTAGTTGAAAAATAAGAAAAATTAGAGCCATGTTTTCCCTCTTTCACACTCTCTCTATATTCTGTCTTAATTTAAATCACATTCATTTTTTTTAATTGAAGATTTTAATGACTTATGTTTAATTTTGTCATTGATTTAGTGATATTGGATTATGAATCTATATAGAATTTAGAAATGCTCCAACTGGCCTCAATGATGAAGTGCCAAACTACTGTTTAGAGAATCACACAAATAATGAGTAAGTTTGAGAAGCAAAGAGGAGACAAATAAACAAATAGAATGTGGAGTCAGACAAGCAGAATCCTGTGCTGGGAAATGTATAGAAATACAAAGAGACAAATGCAACAATCAAAGAAGTGTACATGGAAGATAAACACACCAAAGGAAGACACAGTAGAGAGTCTATGTTTTTGGTGGATATTCTTCATCAAAAGAGAAGGAAACGAACTGAGAGACAAGAGAAAGAGAAAAAAATGTACAATACTGAATATAAAATATCTGTTTAAATATGTGTAGATCAGTAAAGTAGACTGGGCTAACATGAAATGAAAAACCTTACTCAAAGACCCAGCATCTCGTTCAGTCTAGAATTTAAACTTACAACCTTTAGATGCTGAGCTGAACACTCTAACTACTAGGACACACATTTTCATAGGCAGTATTTTTTCAGTAGAAATAAGTTGTTGGAAGATTTCATTAGAATCTGACATATGCCTTCAAGTGAGTGGTTATCTCCCTTTAATCTGATGCTGTTAAAAAAGCTCACTTCATGGCTCAAGTTGTACATTTTGTAGAGCAACTCACAGCTTTTGCCTGACATAAGAACATTGCTGTTTCTTGTTTCTCTCTAAAAATATAGGGTTCTGTGTACAGAGCTAAAACTAAAAGTCATTCATTAATATCAAAATGTAATGTTGTTGATTTCAAACTGTTGAAAGCTGGAGTTCAAATTTTACCTGATCACATTCTTGAAAAATCTGTGAATGTGAATGATTTATCAGAAACGAAATTGTAATAAATATTTACTTAATGAACCCAGCAACAGAGAAGTCAGAGGTTATGAAAAAACAAAACTAAACAAAGCAAAACATCCACACAAAGCCACGACTTCAAACTCTTTAAACTACACAGCTGTTTTATCACAAATTACCAGGGGGACATAAATCAGAGCTAAAAATTGATAATATAGAGTCCCATGAAAGGAATAACCATATTTTTTTCATTATTACAAATAACGTTTATTGTGATCATGCTGCTGCTGCTGCTGATGGTGATGATGGTGATGATGGTGATGATGGTGATGTTAATATTGATATGATTTGTGTGATAAAATTAATTTGCTATATGTTTATATCTTTATTCCTATTTCAGTTACAGTCTAAAATTGTGCACCAACAGTGTCCTATTTATGCAGTGTTGTTTTTTAACTTTATTTTTAGATTTTTATTTACTTATTTATTTTTGTTTGTTTGTTTTGTAATTTTTATCTGAT
>NC_068985.1:86137170-86148452 GCF_001194135.2 Octopus bimaculoides
GGAATTGAGACTCCTGTATACCAATGTGAGATTAAAAAAAATTAAAACATGAATTAAATTATCAGGAAAAGTAGAGATATTCTTGTTTGAAGTTTTATTCATTAAAAAGAAATCATAGACAAAAAAATATACAAGATGTTCAGGTTAAAATATTTTATGTCTCTTTTGTTCAGAAACAGTTTGATGTATTGGTGAATAGTCAATGGTGTTGGAGAGCATAAAGATTAAAGTTGCAGCCAAGAAAAAGTTAGCTGACTTGGAGAACTGGAAGCCATCTGAATATTGGAAAAGAGTCACCTGTATCATTATGGTTCACACTATGTATCGAAATGCTGACATGACTGCTGCTCAATGTTCTGTTCATGCTGTAAAGTCTGTAAGACATAACATGCACAGTTGCAACAGAGACTACACAGCAGTTGCCTGAAGGAAGGGATACAGCAAACGTTGTGAGGGTGATGTCATGCTGCCTGACATCTTTGAATAGGGTGTTAGGCTCTGTTAAGATATATGAACCTGCTGGAGACTGTGGTCAAACCCTGGCTGGAGTGGGTTGCTGTTCGAAGGCCGTAAGTGTGGCAGCAGGATGTGACTCTTTGCCATACGTTCAGAAAGAGTCAGAAGTGGTTGTTGGAGAATTTCTATGACTTCACCAGCCTTCATTTCTGGTCTCTCAATTCCTCTGATTCTAATCCTATGGATTTCGATGCATGGATACATTTGAGAAAGACACCAACTGCTCTTCCTATTCAACCAAGGCTGAGCTGGTAGCCAAGATGAAGAAAGTGTCTGAAGATCTTCTCAAAGGACACAGTGAGGACTGCATGCATCAGATTCTGGAGCCATCTTGAGGTTTTGATGGTAGCCGAGGGGGGTTATTTTCAGTAAAATGCTATCACTCTGCCATAATTTCATTGATTTAAAAAAACAATACTTTTACATTTGGATGGAATATTGTGTTTACTTTTCCTTTTATGGCATTAGGAAGGGCATCCAGCCATAAAACTATGCTAAAACGACCGTGATGGTGGTCTGTAAAAAGCACTCAGTAATGTGGTTGGTGTTAAGAGGGGCATCCAGTGGTAAAAGTTGTATCAAAACAGAGCTTGGTGCAGTTCCTTACCTCCAGTCACACCATATCTAACCCATGCCAGCATGGAAGATGGGCATTAAATGGTGATGATGATGATAATGATATATGCTTATACATGTTTTTATTTATATAAATATAAACATATATGTATCCATATATTTCAACCATCTTATACAGCTAGTTTCAAACAACAAAGGTATTTTTTCATGTAACTCTCCCTCTCTCTCTCTCTAATTTGAATGTATAACTTAGTTAATTCTTTCTTCTAACAGATCATTCCTATACACAGTCCATGTAATAACATTAATAGTATTACATGTACCTTCTTCATTATCACATAACAGTAAATATCACCTGTGGGACATTCTAATGTATTTTAATGCATATATCTACACACTTATTGTGGTATTAATGTTATTGCTTGCTTTTCAATTTCGACAATATCTCATTTCTTTCTCTCCGTTATATGGCTGCCTTTGGTACTGATTTGAAATTTAGTTATTACAATGTGTTTCGATTTCATATAAGCGTTCTGGTTTTCCTGACTCATATATTTCCCAGACTTTTTTTTATGTTTCACAAATGTTTCATTAAACAATGTGTTCAACAGGTGTGCGGGGGGGGGGGGATCACTAAATTCAGTTTGATAAACTAGTGCTTTACCTGTTGTATATCTTGTGTAAGTATCATTTAGACTCTTTGTATATATTTTATCAAAACCAAGGCTTTGGTCCTTAATTCTTTGATTGGTGTCTATTGTGACATACAATGTGTCTTGGGCATTTTTAGGCCTGGTTCAGCCCATTCCTCAGAGACAATTTCTTTCAGAAAGAAAGACAGAAAAAATACCGAGTGTAAGAGAGCTGACCACTGGTATTGTATCTATTGTCCTCAAAAAGGATAAAAGACAAATTTGACTTGAGCAGAATTTGAACTCAGAGTCAGAAGATCCAGAATGATTGCCACAAAGCAATCTTTCCAATTCACTCATCATTCTGCCTTATATTTTTCATATTTATAGAATTGCATATTGTTTGTTCTTGAAGACTGGCAAACACATGAGCTCAGCCTGATTTTTACTTATATAATTAGGATTTTACCATTTCCACGTATTTCACTAAAAGCTTAGCGTTTTCTTATATTTTCTTATGTTTGTGAGTCCTCTGAGTTGGTTTTGAGCAGTTTTTTTCTATCTTTTGTTTTGCTTTAAAAAACTTTTCTTTCCTATGAATTCTTTAACATTGATTTTTCCAGTTCTTTCCAGTTCTTCCAGTAATAGAACCACCCATTTTCTTGCACAACAACAACAACAACAATAATAATAGTGCATTATACCATTTTCTTTATTCGCTATACTCTATTTTTTTTCCTTTTTTTTCTCTCTCTTTCTTTTGCTGTCTTGGATTTCACCTGATAATGATGATATTCTTCAACATTAGGCATTAATTTACTGTTGCTCAAGTCTTCATTTAGTTTTTGGTAGAATCTCTATTGTTTGGTATGGAACATGCAATTCTGCCTGTATTGATTTATTCTCTGTAGAAATCTATTAATTTTAATTGTTGCCAACATAAGTCATTCCTCCAATCACAAACTCAAAACCATTTCTCTTCATTTCTTTTTGTCACGATCCAAATATTTTACCACCTTTTTCCTCTCAGTCGTATTTCTTCTTATCCACACTCAGCTTTCTTCCATCATTTCTCTGACTTTTCATTTATTTCTATCAAGTTTAGTCTTCATTTCCCAGCAATATACTTCTTAATGATAATAATTAAGTTATTTTCCTCTCTACTACTATCAGTTCCAATGTAATTTACTTTGGCATAATCATGGCATTCACCTGACTTGTCTCTACCTTCACCTGAAAGTAAGATGTCTCCATGAATAAGAAATTAATTGATGTTCACATAAATCATTTGTTCAAATCCAGAACACAAAGTATTTCTTTTAAAATTAATCTCTGGTCATGGGTAATACTCAACCTAGACTGATAAGCTCGACTGATGCTTTGTCTGAACATTTGTTGCTCAAAGTCTACAGAGAAGAAGAAACAAGGACGTTGGTAACTCAAAAATATGGTAACCTTACTAACACAGACACTTTAGGCATTTGAATTACCATTTCTGTTCCGTTGTAAATGGACACAATTGTATATAACAAGGATTTTATTCCCCAACCTAACTATTCTACTTATCCACTGTACCCAATAAAAATTAAAGAAGATGAAATATTTCACTTGATAGTGTTTTTATATTTGGATGGTGTTTTGACATATTTTACCAAAATATTGCCATTTAGGCAAGCTACATCACTTAGCATACAAGTCTTCGAACAATTGATGACTACTTGGTTTGATCTTATGTCATTGTGTGCATGCATGTGTGTGTGTAATATATATTTTATGTGTATGTGTGTGCATGTTTGTATATATATATCATCCTCATCATCATCATTTAACAGCCATGTTCCAAGGTATTATGGATTTGATGGTTTAACAAGATTTGATGTGTCCAAGGGCTGCATTGTGCTCCAATATCTGTTTTGGCAGGGTTTTTGTGACTGGATGCCCCTCCTTTTGAATGTCAAACACTTTACAGCATGGACAAGGGGATTTTTCATACCACTCTCACTATTGAGGTCATCATGTAGCTCCCAGAATTACAAACCCTTGCAGAAAGTGAGTGGTCAGCTTCATGTTAGTGAAGGAGATTGAACAATGAGAAGTGGTGGTGGTGGGGAGGTTCTTGTAGGGGGAGGAGAGAAAATGGGTTGTAGGAGCTGAAAGAGATAGCTAATGAGAATGAGTTCCTAAGTGACCCCTACAAGGCACAAGATGAGTTGGTGAATCAGTTTACAAGTTTGTATGTGAAGGAGATGAGGGTACAGGGGATGATGGGGAGGCAGACTGCCAGAATAGATAGGGTTGAAGAGTAAATGAGCAGGGAGCCATGAGTTGGTGGAGATGGAGGGATGCAAAAGAGAGTGCATCATACCCTTCCTGGATCATACCCTTCCCAATGCCAATCCCTTTACAGTGAGTAACGATTGCTTTTTTGGTGCCACTGGTACTCAAGACATTTTCATGCAGCCTACAAGATGAAAATCTCTTTGACTGAGTGGGTCTACTGTAGGGAGAAATATTGCTTTATGCTATGGGATGAAGGGTCCAAAACAGAATAGGTTTCTTGCTGTAGGGGAGCTACACAACTCCTGATAGACCTCTGTTCTCGATATTTTAATAAGTTCACTTTATATTTTAATATATTTAAATGGGTCACTAATTTGCTCTTAAATGTCTGAAATTTTGTATAGAGGAACATCTTCTAGATGAAAAGGTCGTGAAGAATGTAACTTTTTCTGACAGCTCCAATAAACCCTGGACAAGACTGCATATCACAACCACCACCACCAACACTATCACCATCATCACCATTGCTGTAACTCTCCCTCTCTCCAGGCCTTGGCAATCCTTTACCTCCATGCCCTCCTGACCACACAAAACTGATGCTAGTTTCTGTTCAGTAACAAAGGGTTGGCAGAATCAATAAAACTTCAAACAAAATACCTTGTAGTATTTATTTAAATTCCATTTTTATTCAAAGGATGACATTGCCTTTCATCTTTATGGGTTCAATGAAACAAACTACCAGTCATATGCTTGGGTTCATTCAATTGATTACACATGCAGAACATTTCTGGCCTTGAGTCTTCGTTCAATTATCTGTTACTTCGTTTTATAATCATATTTAGTATTTCATCTAATTAAGTATTAAACTTCATCAGCTCAGATAAAGGGTTTATTTTAATCTCAATATTGGTTTAAAATTTCAGTTAAATACTTTATACCAGAAATGAAATGATTTGAGCTGAGTGGGTGGTGCTAGATTCCCTTGTTCGTCGTATAGCCAGCTGGAGATGATGTCTCCTGGGGCTAATTTACAGCAACATTCATCCTAAAGTAGGACTGCCATGTTATCGTGGCAAAAATCTTTACTATTATAATAATATTCAGATTTTGCTTTGTGTCTCTATGAGCTGAGTTCAAATCTCACCCAGAGACTGCAAGGGACAGCAAGTTATAAGTTCAAGCAAACATTATGATAGGATGGCTGGTTACTTTGTTAAAACCTTAAACCCAGAGATTAAGTGGTCTACTGTTTCTATCCCATCGTTGCAGTATCGGCACTTTGGGTCTACACCATTTTTCATCACATTGTCTTGATAGTTCAGAGTCAATAAGCTCCGAACAGCCAAAATAAAGCCGTCACTTTCTGCCTTTGGCCCTGAGCTCCATAGCCAGTGATGGGTGCACTTCTAGTATACATCAGCTGCTCAAGAGGCCACACAATGGGACTGAACCTGGAACCATGTGGTTGGGAAGCAAACTTGTTACTACACAGCTGTGCCTGTGTTTACAAACCTGCTCTGAATTTTAAAACAGTTTCCATGAATATCTAAGTACATGTGTATGTGTGTGTGCGATTGTATATTTAGGTAGATGAGACAGAGATTGTGTGTATGGATATTTGATGTCTAGTCAGACACTGGTGAGAATTCTATAAAATATATAAAAATGTGTAGCCTTAAGTCAGACATAAACACTTTAATCTTTATTATAGATGGAAGGAATTTAGGATAAATACCTTTAATTAAAAGCAAAAAAAAAAATAAAAGATCTAATTAAGGTGGTGAAACATTAGAGTTATTACAATGTTGTATAATTTGATGATAATATTGATGTATTTGATGATAATATTGAGGTTCATTGGGTACAAACAACAAACACCATTGACTACGGAAGCAGACAATTTGATAGTCTGTTGATGTGATTAAAGTGTTTTTATTTGGTACTCTGTTGGTTATGATGATGAGGGTTCCAATTGATCCAATCAATGGAACAGCCTGCTCGGGAAATTCACGGGCAAGTGGCTGAAGACTCCACAGACATGTATACCCTTAATGCAGTTCTCAAAGAGATTCAAAGAATGTAACAAGACTGGTCCTTTGAATTACAAGTACAGCTCATTTTAGCCAGCTGTGTGTGAAATAAAGTGTCTTGCTCAAGGACACAATTCACCACTGGGAATCGAACTGATAACCTCATGGCTGGGAGTTGAATACCTTTACCACTAAGTCATGTGCCTTCACTGTGGTAAATTGTTTTTCTATGGTAAAAATATATTAGATTGGAACACACACACACACACACACACACATTCAAAGCAATGTGGCAACCTCTACCTGGTTGTTACATCTGCTAAAAACATCAACTAAATCTCCCTCATGTTGTGCACTATTTCTTCAAAAAAGAGGAATGCATTGGATGATGTATTCCTAGATATGCATTGCTTGAGAGATGGATAGGTATGATGATGGCTGGAACATAAGCAAATCTATTGGATCAGAGATGCTTTAGATGGAAGGTTAACAACAACAGTATCAACAGCATACACACACACACACAACAAACACACATAAACACATACACAAACACAAAGCATGCACACACACACACATAAATATTTTTGGATCCTCATAAACATTTCCCTCATAATCTTGTATCAAATTCTATGGGTCAATAAAATTAGAATCAGTCAAGTCCTGCGGTCAATGTAAATTACTAGCCACCCCTGCCCTGCCCCCCAAATTTCAAGCTTTGGGTCTTTAGCAGAAAGGATTATTACTTTTATTATTATCAAGATCGTCATCCTCTCAGTTTCCTTAAGGCTTATCTTCTTAATTTTAATTTTGCTGAATATAAATTGAAGAACACTCTTTGGTGTTTATTTAACAATTATTTTTTATTTACTGATTTATTTGTCCCTTACATTCACACACACACACACACACAGACACGTTTATAATCATGAATGTCAGGTCTCACTCTTCAGTGCTACTGGTTACATATGATGCAGTACATCCAGTTGCATGGTTAGACTGTTGGGGACCGAACAGGCAATGGCACCAAGCATGCTTAAAGACTGGTAGTTTCTGAAGACTCGGTAGGATGAAAAATAAAACCTGTTAAAGAGCAGAAGAACTGAGAATTGTAAACAGCCATCTAATTGCATGATATATATTTGTATGTTTTAAGGCATAAAAATTTCTGATCTGATACCCTGGTATGCATTTAGCCCAAAAGGGTGCGTTTGACTCTATGGGAAAAGCACCTAATCCAGATGATGGAGAACTCTAAAAGAAAAGCCAAAATTATGTTGTTCATAGAATTTATGGCAAACAGTGGCACCAAGTTTCTGCTATCAACATTTCTAAAAAGTGTGGTTGGTCCAGCACAAACCTTCACCACTGAAAACAAATCATCTGTGTGGGGGGTCTGATGGCTTATGGCTATTGGACCCACATACATCAAAACCAATGGGAGAATCCACTATATGTATGTATGTGTGTGTGTGTGTATTATATTTGTCCAAAATATATGATTAGCTACTTTCTATGAAGTTTAGCCATATGTATATAGTTTGGACAGCATAAATTAGTAGTAGTAGTAGTAGTATTAGCAGTAGTGGTGGTGGTTGTGGCAGAAACCCTTTGTATCAATAATACTATTTGGCAAACAGTCTATAAATGCGTGCACAATGCAAAGCTATTTTGGCAAATGTTTGTCAGTCGAGGTAAGCCTTAAAAATGAATTAACCAGCGAGAAAAAGCTAGGGAGGAACACAATTGTGGACATAAATCTAATCCATTTTAACAAAGTGTACGCAATGCAAAAAGATATATAAACCATGAATTGCTCAACGAGTGAAGGATTTTTATGACACCTACGATCTATCCTTTGTGTTGGCACAGAACTGATTGGCAGTATAAAAACATCATCTGTGCTCCAAGCTGTTTGGTCATGCGAATAATTTTAAGCAAATATCTAATGATACTGAGAGACAGAGAGAGTCAGAGGAAAGGAGAGAAAGAGGGAGAGAGAGAGAGAGAGATAAACGAAGTTCTATTTATTTTGCTAAAGCAATAGGATTAAACATTCTCCATTGGACGATATAGTCTGAGTCGTAATGCTACAAAAATACCTGAACTGTTTGTTACTCTATTTAATATTTGCTGCAGAACACCCATAATCATACATTCACAGCTTTTGTGTTTAGTAACAGGGAGATATTTTTTGAAGCATTTTTTCAAGCCCCTTTGAGGGAGAGCGAAAAAAAAAATCATTGAACTAGGCATAAAAATAAATGGTAAATTGCATAATCAAATTGTTCTTTGTTTTCGTTATAGTTTTTTTTACTTTAAAAATATTTATGCATATATATATATATATATATATATATATATATATATATATATATATATATATATATATATATATATATATATGCACATATGCATATATACACAACAAGCAATGTGGCTTATAAAATACTAATAATTTTTCTACTTAGCATGAATGTGAGCTGGTTGTACTGGAAATGCTAGAGTTATAAAACATCAAAATGCAGCCACTTCATAGAATATCTAACAGTGTTCTTTTTTTTTTTTAATCTTCAAACCAAAAATAGTTAAGTGCTTAAAAAAGTATAACAACAACAACAACATAAGAGGTGCATCAGAATTATAAGATAAAGACTTTTTTCAAAATGAATTCTTTTTCCTAAAAATGATGGAATGCTGAAAAGCTACCTAATTAAATTTCTAATATTGAAAATAGTTTAAATTTGAATATCAAGAAGAATTTTAATATAATAGGCTTAATTGTAAAATAGAAGGAAATCAGTTAACAAGCAATATGACATCAATTTCCATGAAATAATTTTAGGAGAAATATCCCTGTGGATAGAGAAGAGCATTTTGCTGTTAAAGAGTCATAGGAACTTGGTGCTTATACTACAAAGATGCCTGTGAATTTTCTCCAACATACCATAAGGAAGTGTTTTTCTTTTTTCTTTCTTTCTTTCTCTTTTGCCTTCAGGTAAGTGAATGAGTGTCAAGAGAAAACAGGCTTTTAAGCAGAGCTACTGTGAGCTTTAATCAGAATCAGCAGAAAGTTGAGTGCGGGGGAAAATTATTTGCTTCCAATCAAACACAGAATCCTGGGAGATATAAAAGTTATAATTGAAAATATTCTCAACCATTCTGGTTATCGGGTGCATCAGTTACTAATTAGAAGAAAATTTCAACAATATGCTACCATAATTTTCACAAAAGCTGGATTTAAAGATCATGACTTGACAATAGTCTTCATATGTGTGTGGGAATTAATCGAATACAACACTGGCATATCTTCTTCACAATCTTCTTTCTTTACAAGTAGTTGATGATGGAGATTTCCCTCTCTCATTATCTCCCATTCTTTCTTTCTTTTTTCCCTTCCATCTTCAAGAAACTATAGAAATAGTTGCCTAAGTATTAATAGTAATATAGGTCAGCATCATTATCTCTAATTACTCTCAGAGAAAATCACAGCAGTTTTGTCCATACTGGAGCCTTGTTACAAATACCATTAAATCTTAATATAATTACTGAATTAGTGAAGAAAAAAAATAACATATTTCTTCAATAATTATAACAACAATAATAATAATAATAATGACGATGATGATGATGATGATGATAACAATAGCAACAACAACAACAACATATTTATTTTTACCTGCAGGAATGATAAATAGAGCAATACATCTAACAATTTTATTTAAATTTAGATATCCATACATAATCACTGATATCATTCCAATGGGAAATACACTTACTGACTACTGGAGGGGAAAAAATAGCATTGCAATCATACCTTTCCCAGGTAAATTAGTGAATTAAATGAAGTAAGAATTCCATATAAAATTTATAAATTGTAATGGTAAATAAACATGGAATGATGGCAATTAAGAAGACAAGAATGGCTCTCTGGTTAAAAAGTTTGTTTTGTGAGTGAGTGTTTCTGGTTGTTGAGCAAACACTGTCGTTTTCTATCGCATCATACTGATCAATACGTTGTGTATAGAATTTGGCAGACAGAAAATGTCTATATATGGACATCACATGACCATACACCAGCAAAGTCTTCTCTCTTGCACACTACATTCGTTTCCTCTTATGTTCTGCTTTTCTCTCGGCTTATTTATATTCAATCATTCATGTACACAAGTATTAAACATCAAGTGGAACAGGCTTGATCCAATTCTCTGTGTTTGTGTTTATATATGCAAACACAGAAAGAGAGAGAGAGAGAATGAGGACTCTTTCATTCTTGGAGGGGACAAAGGGCAATTTCACAAACACTAGTTGAAGACGTGACAAGCCCTTAAGTACTGATACCACCATAAGAAGCATCCAATCATCTCAGAAGTGATTTGAAGTAAGAAGGACATGCAGCTATAGAAACCACACCAAAATGGAAAATATGAATGAAGTGTGTCCCCCTAGGAGAATAGCAACTGTAAACAACATCAGTTTAACAAGAAGTTTGTATCATTTAACCAGGGATGGTCTCAGGTGGAGTGGCATCAGAATGATGAATTGGTTTTGTGTGGAGAAAGGGGATGTACCCATAGTTGTGTGACATCTCCACCTTGATGCTAGGATTACTGAGATTGAAGTGATTGATGTTCTGTTTAACGAAATAAAAGTTAATGGCTGCAAGGGGGTGGGGGTCAACATTGTTGTGTGGAGGAAGGACTGGTCAAGTCAGTAGGTGTGAAGATGTTTCCTTCACAGCAAAGTAGAACATTGGACCATTTTGGTATATTCACTGGTGAATTGTTTTCAAAATATTTTCTAAGATAACAAGTGACACATGATGTCTGAAATAGAAAGGCCACAAGCATTCTTACAAAGCTCCAAGACAAAACTGGAGACATTAATTTTCAAAAAACAAAAAAAACAAAATAAAGAATGGAGATGTAAAAAAAGATAAATAAAAAAAAAATGGTGCGAAGAAAATGTCTTGATTCAATCTCGATTTAATATATGAAACTTGAAGGTTTTGGAGATATTTTGGGAATTCAAATTTTTGTTCTTTTGTTTTCTTTTTGTATTCATTGTCCTTCTTAGCAAACAGATAGCAAAAAAAAAAGAAGAAAAACAAGAGAAATGACAGGAAGAAGAAAAAGATTGAATAAATGAATGTATGTAAAATCATGGAGACACAGACACACAGTTTGGTATATCCACTCAAATATGTGTGTATGTGTGTATATATATATACATATATTTACACACACAC
>NC_068985.1:86148768-86164537 GCF_001194135.2 Octopus bimaculoides
TATATATATATATATATATATATATATATATATGTATGTATATAGACATATGCATATGTACACACAAACAGTTGCAAGTAGCCACAAAAATACACATACCTATAGATATATTTAAACACATTCACGTCTATTTTGGCTCACACACACACACACACACACACACACACACACACATCACTATTGTATGGAACGTAGAAAACTAGCAACTCTTAAATTGACTATCAACAAACTGGAGTTTTCCAACAGATGAACTTCTTTATACGACTGACACTTCTCTTTAGACTAGAGCAGTTACCCACAGTTCTTAAATACTAAAGTTAACTTCTGTTATGTCAGATGGATGGCTATGATGACAGGCTGACAGCTAAAAAGCTCAGCAATTCATAGTATTCTGTCCATGTTGAAAACATCTAACTGTCAATGACCGTCAAATGCATTTAACTATAAAAAAAAATGTCACATTCAGTTGTTTTACTCTTTACTGAATTTGGAGATCAAACCCTTTTCTAAGCACATTTCTCTTGAAATTCACTGCCCTTATTTCAATTTAGAAAAATTTAGAAAGATTTAGAAAAATAGCTTTATTATCATTATTAAGCTAGTGATTCAACCATATATTAACATGAAATTTTTAACGGAATATCTTAATTTAGATCTCTTTAAAACAAGAAGTTTATCTCAGAGAATCAGGTTGGAGAGTAAGGATCACAGATGCATTTGAGTTAAATATTGTTAAGATTAAATTCAGAATCATATCTGGGAAATGTCAGGAAATTGGTTTTGTACACAAATTCTAATTTTAGTTGATGCTTAAGTGATGACCCACTGTGTCAGAGGGCCACACCTTAAAGCGTTTGTATTTCTAGGCACAAAAGTGGCTGGGCAGTAAGGGAGGTTTTGGACTCAGTCCCACTGTTCAGGTCCTTGAACATATGTGTGTTACCATAGCTTTGGACTAATGAATGCCTTTGGGTGCATTTGCAAGACACAAGCTGAATGAGATGCATTTATGTTTGTACATGTATATGTCTGTGTGTGTTACTGTCTCCTAATTTTGGCATTGTGTGGTTTGTGCCATGTGAAAAGCAATGGCACTCATGACATGAAAAATCACTCATGCTGGTGCCACATAAAAAGCATCCAGTACACTCTGTAAATTGGCTGAAATAAGGAAGGGCATCCTGCTGTAGAAATCATAGCAAACAGATAATGGAGCCTGGTGCAGCTCTATGGCTTGCCATCTCCTATCAAACCATCCAACCCATGCCAACATGGATAATGGACGTTACATGACGATGATGATGATGACAATGAAGTGTCATACAATTAGTGTCCTTCACTTTCAGTCACCATTGTTGTCATCATCATCATCACCATTTAGGGTCTGTTTTCCATGTTGGGATGAGTAAGATGGTTCAACAGGAGCTGGCAAGGCTGGAGGGCAGCACCAGGGTCCATTGTCTGCTTTGGCATGGTTTCTATGGCTGGATGCTCTTCCTAATGTCAACCACTTTACAGAGGGCACTGGATTCTTTTTATGTGGTACCAGCATGGGTGCTTCATATGCAGCACCAGCACAGTGTAATCTGAGGGATGTTTGGCTGTTACCTCTAGGATGTTAGGCGACATCCTGTCATTGGCTCATCTGCCTAAATCTGTTGCTTGACTGCACATTAATCCTGATCAAAACAATCCAACTATGACATCCCATCCTCTTATAAATTCAGGAATCCTTCATTATTTTTCTCAAGACAGTAAGGTGTGATTGAATGAGATTTGGCTGTTATTTTCTCTTGGTTCAGATCTATTGACCACAAAGGGCAGCTCTCCCCACCCAGCCCATAGGGTGATTCATATTAAAAATGGTATTTTTTAGAAATAGACATAAAAAATAGATAAAAACCCTCAAAAAAGTGCTCAGAAATCCAGGTTCGTTTTTGTATGAATGAACTGTTAAATTCTGATTTTTGCTCCACCGGTTATTGTTTGATGATATTCCATGAAATACTGAGCTGTTAGATTGCACACTCTACATACAGCAGTTTTGCTATTTAAAACTAGTCTGTTTAAATAAGCATATTTCTATGACAGCTGCTGCTGCTGCTGCTACTGCTGCTACCTGATGTGGGGTTTTATGTCCTGTTCTTGTACTAAGAAATAAGTAGCTTTCACTAATCCAATTGTATTGTGCGAAAAAGAATAACTGATAGCTCTCTCTCCTATCTCAAGAATTATCTACATTTTCTCACTCTTCCTCTCTTTCGTTTTTTTACCCACCTCTCTTCCTCTCTTTCTATATTTCTTAATTGTTCTTTTCTTTTCTTTTCCTCTTTTTGTCTTCCCTTATAGTTATTGTCATGAAGAAGCCAACAGAAAGTTGAATACTTTGTCAGTTGAACAGAATTTATGCTGTTCTGCATTGATAATAATAATAATAATAATAATAATAATAATAATATAAAGCCTATTGAAAGAATATTTTTTCGCTACCATCATTTTAATTCTTTGCATTATGATTAATGATATAGGTACATTTAAATCTTCCTTTCCCATACACACAGACATGTTTGTGTGTGTGTATGTGTGTGTATGAATATATATATACGTATATGTGTCTGTGTGTATATGTATATATGTATGTATATGTATATACATACATACACCTGCACACAGATGTATACACAAACACACACACACACATTTGAATGTTTATGTTTGTGCATGTGTATATATGTTTGTGTATGTATAAGCGCAGGGAGAGAGAGAGAGAGAGAGAGATCAATTGATCTATACATTACATAGGCAAAAAGTTAAGCAGTTGCTTTGCAATCATGAAGTCCCTGTTTCCATTCTACTGCATAGCATCTTTGGGCAAATATCATTTTTTGATAGCATCAGGTAGGCCCACAAAACATGTTAGATGCATTGTATCTTATAATTCGAAAGTACAGCCTTGTAACACAGTGTGTCATCAGACAGATTCCGATTCTTTAACTTGTCTCAGTCATTTTGACTGTGGCCATGCTGGAGCACTGCCTTTTAGTTGAAGAAATCACTCCTGTAACTTAGCAGTTTGGCAAAAGAGACCAATAGAAGTTTCGGGGATGTAGACACACTAAGATCAGTTGTCAAGTGATGATAGAGAGACAAACACAGACACAAACACACAAATATATATATATATATATATATATATATATGTATGACAGACTTCTTTCAGTTTCCGTCTACCAAATCCACTCACAAGGCTTTGGTTGGCCCAAGGCTATAATAGAAGGCACTTGCCCAAGGTGCCACAAAGTGGGACTGAACCCAGAACCAAGTGGTAGGGAAGCAAGCTTCTTACCACACAGCCACTCCTGCACCTATATATATATATATATATATATATATATATGTACAAGCAAGATGGGCTTCTTTCAGTTTCCATTTCCCACATCCTATGGCAAGGTTTTGGTTGGCCCAATATTATAGTAGAAAACACTTGCCCAAGGCACCACACAGTGGGTCTGACCTCAGAACCATGCAGTTGGGAAGCAAGCTTCTTACCACACAGCCACATCTGTCATTCTAATGACAGCAACCTTTCCATTCTTGCATGCATTCAATAGAATTCATTGACGTAGATTTTCGATAGCTGAATGCCCTTCCTCCTATCAACTCTCGCATGTTTGCAAATAGGACATGTTTTCACAATTGAAGGACACCATTTACATGACAACTTTTTTTTTCTATCGTATCTTATATATATACACTCCTATGTGTAAGTTACACACAAACACACGCATCTATATATTGTATTTATTTTATGTTGTTTTAAATACAATTTTCAATATCATTGTTAACCTTATATAAAAACCATAATGTGATTCCCTATATTTGGTGTAATTATGTTCATTCACTGGAAACATTAACTGCTTCTTACACAACAAACCACAATGATTAATTGCTAAGATTCAATGCATCAGTCTTTCTCTTTTCTTTACTTTTTTGTTCTCTTCTTTTTTTTTTATTTCTTTCATTAATGAGATTATACTCACACTCTTTTAATATGTAACTCTTATTGTACACGTGTGTGTGGGGGTGGGAGGCGGTGCGTGTTTGCTTATATCATTGCTTGCTTCAGTGGTTAGGGTATTCAACTCATCCTCATCAAGTTGTGTGTTTGAATCCCAGTGACACATTGGGTCCTTGAGCAAGACACTTTATTTCATGTTGCTTCAGTCCACTCAGCTGGCAAGAATGCTTTGTACCTGTATTTTAAAGGGCCAACCTTGTCACATGCTGTGTTATGCTGAATCTCCCTAAGAACTATATTGGGGGTGCCTGTGTCTATGGAGCACTCAGCCACATGCATGTCAATTTCATGAGCAGGCCGTTCCATTGACTGGAACAAATGAAACACTTGTTGTAACTGATGGAATGCCAGTTGTTGTTAGTAGTTATCATCATCATCATTGTTTTACCACCACTTTTCTATGCTTGCATGGGTTAGATGGAATTTGTTGAAGCAGATTTTCTGTGGCCAGATGTCCTTCTTGTCATCTGTTTCCAGGGCAAAGATAATATTTCCCCATGGTCAGACATGTTTACATAGAAAATTGGAAACAAAGGACACTGCTTATGGGACAGTGATGCTCCTTCAATAACCATCACATGATGTCAAGGCATGGAGACACAAAATGCATTCATGCACGATGCTGCTCCTATACATGCACACCCCTGCATCTATACATGCACACACGTATTCATATGTGACAAGCTTCTTTTGCTGTCTGTGCAAAAACTCCACTCAAAAGGTTTTAGTCATCTGGGGGCTATAGGAAGAGAGACTTGCCCAAGGTACCGTGCAGTGGAACTGAACTCTCATTGGTAAGAAAGAGCTTAGATGATGACGATGATGATGACGATGATGATGATGACGATGATGATGATGATGATGATGACAATGATGATGACGCTGATGATGATGATGATGACGACGACGACGATGATGATGATATACACCTTACAGTTTGATGTCTCTTCTCTCTGAACTACCTCTAAACTTTTGTAATATATTTACTGACAGATGAAAGATGTCAAAATAAGAAGTTAACAAGAAACTATTAAAGAATAAATAAAAATCAATAAATATATTTCAAACATTATTGATTGCCCACCTGCAGTTTTCTTTTACCTATTCTTTAAAACTTGTAGCTTAAAAATATGCTCCACCTTTTGTGAATATAATTTTGATCAGGTATGGCTGTATCACCAAAAAGAGTTTTTAGTCTATTTTAAGATTATATAAATTGCCTGGTGCTGCCGCTGGGTTTCCAGACCTCAGTCAAACCGCCCAATCCATGCCAGCATGAAAAACGGACGTTCAACAATGATGATGATGATAAAGGAAGTGATATTTTAATGAACTGATGTTTTATGAGCAACTTTGAAATTTTTGCCTTAGAAACTGGGGTTAAAATTACCGAAACTCAGTGAAGAAATTGTTAAAATTTTGAGAGTAAAATGAAACAATTTGAAAATTTTGGCAACTCAGCTTTGAGAAGTTTTTAAGTTGTTTTAAGAAGAATTCAAGCCAAACACAAACAATGTGACAAATCTTCATTTGTGTAAATGATTGAATTCATAAAACTTCTTGGAATTACTTGGCCACATGTGGTGAGTGAGCAGATCTCTTGTGTATACATTGTATGTATGTGTGTGTGTGTGTTTATGTACTTCATTACTACCAATCCCATAATTCCCTAGCTTGTGAAAATATATGATACATGGAGCAGAGGTGGCAGCATTTATGATTCTTCAGTCACTCATTTGACTGTCCTCTGTGATTAATGTACTCTAAGAAGTACAGACATCAAAAAGATCGAAAAGGAGATGATAATCAGTGAATCTGATGGTCAATGACCAGTAAGTAGCAAACATAGACATACATACAACACACACACACACACATACATACATACATACACACACACACACACACACACACACACATATATATATATATACAGAGAGAGAGAGCAAGCACATGCATATACATACAAATACATATACATACTTGTTGCCATGAAGTTAGAAAGTCCACTTTGCTACCTCATGGTTATGGGTTCCAGTTGCAAATTGTTGTGGATAACAATTGGCTAAACAATGGCATATGAATGGAGTTGACAAATGGAAACTGTAGGAAGCCCACCATATGTATGTGTGTGTGTAAATGTTCACTTTTTATGTCTAGTTGCATATAAAAACATTTTCCCATTAAACAGAAGGCTTACTCAATGCTTTTTGAAGAGAATTTGTTCCTTAACTAAACTGATGCATTATGAGCAAGCCAAAACTTCAAAGTCACTGTCAACCATGTTTACTTTGTAAAAGTTTATTTATTTATTCACTTCTTTCTCTCTCTCTCTCTCTCTCTCTCTCTCTATCTCTCTCTCTCTCTCTATCTCTCTCTCTCTCTCTCTCTCTCTCTATCTATCTATCTATCTATCTATCTATCTGTCTGTATGTGTATGAGAGCATGTGTAAGTGCATGTGTATACACACACACATGCATAAAGACAGATACATATAAATACACACACACATACACGAGCGTGCACACACACACACGTATATATACACAGCAGTATATATTGGTAGTTCCCATCTACCAAATCCATTCACAAATCTTTGGTCGACCCTGAGGGTATGGTAGAAGACACATACCCAACGTGCCATGCAGCAAGACTGAACCTGGAACCATGTAGATGGGAAGCAAGATTCCTGTCATACAGCCATGCTTCGTGCATGTATGTATGTATGTATAAACACACACACACATACACACAAGTACATAAACATATAATACACATATATTTATTTATACACACATATGCATTCACATATATACATTATACAGATAATCATTGAGTGGAGAGAGAGAGAGAGAGAGAAGATAAATCATATTTCATTTCATATTTTGTTGGTTGCTGCAGTAGACTTGTTTACTTGATTGAGAGATTAGAGAGAAAAATGAATAGGAATATAGGAATATATATGATATGAATATATATATGTGTGTTTGTGTGTGTGTATAAAAATATATGAAATATATAAAACAATATATAGAAAGAAATAATCTATATAAAAATATACAAAACAATATATAAAAATAAATATGAATATATAAGAAATATATATAAAAAAAAATGTATATGAATATATAAGATGTGAATTTTGATTTCAGGTATAAATTTCCTCAAACCAAACTTAAAATGTCTGCAACACTGAATTTGACTAACAGTCTCCTTCCTGATGGTACTCACAATACACACGCATAAATTCATACACACACACACACACACACACACACTAACACACACACTAACACACACATATATATATAAATGTTTTTTAGAAACAATTTTTACTTGATTTCTAATAAAGTTATAAATGGTCTGATCAAATAATATCTTCCTTATCCATCATGACATATCTGTGACTGCAGTCATAGCCACATGATTTAAGTAATTGTATCATTCATTTACTTGTTTTGATAATTTAACTGTGGCCATGCTGGAGTGCTGTCTTGAAGAATCTTAGGTGAAAGATTCAACTCCACGACTTACTTTTGAAACCTGGTACTTATTGTATCAGTCTCTTTTGCAGAACTGCTAAGTTACTGGGACACAAACAAGCGAAAACCTGTTGTCAAATGGTGCTGGGGTACAAATACTCATGCACACACACACACACACACACACACACACAGAGGCACACACTCACTCGATGGGCTTATTTCAGTTTCTGTCCCCCAAATCCACTCACACGGCTTCGATTGCTTGGGGTGCCATGCAGTTGGACTGAACTCAGAACCTTGTGCTTGGGAAACAAACCTCTTAACACACAGTCACGTAATCATGTGATTGTGGGCTCGATTTTGCTTTGCCTCAACTTGGGCAAATGTCTTCTAATAAACCCTCAGTTTGACCAATACAGAGAAAGTGAAAGTAGATGAACAGAAACTGAGAGGATATTTATTGGAGGAAAGGCAGAACCCATGACTTTCTACAGGGCCTCTGAGACTGGTTAGAGGGAAGGGGTACCTTCTAATTAGAGATGTGACTTGAATACTTGCAAAAGGGTGATTTTTGCTAAATCCACCCAAGTTGCCAAATGGTGATGTTAAAGTGAGGGAAGGATTAAGATGCCTTGTGATGTTTCTTCCATTTCTTTTCATTCTATCTAATTTCAAATCCCTCCTGGACCTACTTGTTTGGTAGATTTGATTTGTAATTGTCTGGACCTTGGCTACCTTTAATGGAGTCTTTTCGGTTTTAAGCAATCCACCTTATATATCTATATATGTATGCATATTTGTGCATATGTATGTATATATGTGTGTATGTATCTTTATGCCTGTGCTTGTCCTGCACCATTGCTTAATGACCAGTGTTGGTTTGTTCACATCCCTGTAACTTGGTGATTCAGCAAAAAGAGGTTGATAGAATAAGTGCAAGGCTTAAAGTAATGTACAGGTGTCAGTCAGTTCAACTAAACCCTTCCAGTTGGTGCTGCAGCATGGCCACAGTTCAATAACTGAAAGACATAAAAGATCTAAGATGTTTCTCATCAATCTTGGATGCTTTGTAAATGATGGTGGGTGCTGCTCTTCCCTTCTGACTAAGTGGCAAAGAAAACAATTTCCTCTCATTCAGGTCAAAGGCCACAGAAAACTTTACACCTTTCTCTTACTTTATCTGGAGACTCAGAGGTTACAGATAAAAATCTGAAATAGCAAGGAGCATTATCAAAACTGTCACACCATACAATCAGAAATTGTGTGCTATGTGTTACTAAAATGACTGAAGAAAAATATTTTTTGGATAATTTTCAAACACCTGAGATTCCTAGATGTAACAAGTGGAATCCCAGATAAACAGATTCAACAAGTTCTACATGTCTGGACCAGCAGAGCAGATTGACCAGCAATAATAATATCTTGAGTTCCCCACCTATTTGACAATATGGTCAGCCTCAACCAATGAAAATCAACCTAGTTAAATCTCCTTCTAACATTTAACTTTGTTCATTCATCTAATGTTGCCTGGCTGATCCTGTGTAAACAACATGTGGAGAACTCTGACAAGCGATGAAGTAAATAATCAACAATTCTCATTAAATAACCTCACTCTGTATGGTGCATTGCATACTGCTTTCTCTTATATGCAAACAGAAACATACGTGTGTGTGTGTGTGTGTGTGTATCTATTGAAATGAAATATGTTGTACCTATTCATGCATGCAGACAAACAAATATCATTTATATATATATATACAGAATCATAGAGAAACATATACATTATTTTATATAGTTGTATTCACATATATACACTCATATACACACACACACAATATGCTCTTAATACTATTTCATACAGTCACATGAAATAGTATTTCTCTTAAAATTAACTCCATCATCATCATCGTTTTAATGTTCTCTTTTCCATGCTACACACACACACACACACACACACACACACACACACACACACACACTACAAAATGTAGGTAGGGTTTATTCTCTTCTATTAAACCATATTTCATGCCTTCCACTGCTGAACTTACAACCCATGGGATTAATCACATTGTTCGATACGTTGATGTTAAACTACAGCAGACATTATTTCTGTCTAACATCAAAATATTAGATTTTTACTGAATTAGCCATTGAATTTCACGCATTAAATTAGCATTTTTATAATGAATTTCAAACAAATTTTTATATTTATTTCCATTCATTTTCTCTGCTCGCTCTTTCTTGGAGGATGTAGAGGCAAAGTCCTCAGGTACATCCTCCACAGGTTCCCATCAAAAATGACTGTCATTAGAATTCCTGGCTAGATTCCCAAGCATGACCAACTATAAGACTCCTAGTCTGGGGAGGCACAGCCAACATTTTCAACTCAGTGAGCACAACTCAGACTATTATGGCTCATTCCAGCCATGCTAGCATGAAATGTGGGCATAAAATGTTGGTGATTATATATAGACAACGTCAAGTAAGTAGATAATCCTTATTAAACCATTTTACCTGAGCAGACATTATCAGGTGCTTCAAACTTAATGTATTGTGCGCAACATATATTTACAAAATCTGAGATCAAATGTTTTTAAATGCATCAAGTGACATTATTTTGTTTCTACAAATACATATTCTAACAGCAACAGTGTCTATTTACTTTTGAGATGTCTATGTATGTGAAACACACACACAAACATATGTGTTTATATATATATATATGTATATACAAACAATATATGAGTATATGCATATATATGTACATGTATGTATATACGTTCATCTACATGTACATATAGATACATAACTGGGTACATGATGTGGCAAAAGAGCAAGGACAAAATGGTAAACAAGGTGCAACAAACAAGCAGGCCACATAGAAACATCCCCTTCATCAGCTGCCACCATTAAAACTCCGGCGTTTCAAAGAATTAAGGCAGTATGCATCGTTAAAATGGTTCTTCCCGGCTGCTATTCCTTTTCGTTCTTGGAATCACCAAGCTCGCACGTACTTCCTTGCCCCTTCTGTACATGCTTCACAGTGTTCAAGACATACACACTTCACGTCTGGCTGTACAACCTTTTTGTTTGTTTATTTCACCGTTTCGTTTTCCTATCTTGTTTTCCGTCCGCCACTACCCTCCATGAAAACAATTTAATTTATATACATACATGCATATGATGTATACATACATGCATATATATATATTTTACATGCATATATATATTTTATGTGTATAATATATTTGTATGTTTGTATAAATTTTTATAGTTTTGTTTTAACATGCCTCTCACCAATGCTTGGTGATGTGTTGTCTTAGCAATGTTTTTGGGGTCACAAGGCATTTTAGCTTTTTCAACATGAGACCCCTTATCCAGTCAACCCAGCTGGAATTGATCAAGTCCCAGCTTGCTTTCTCATAGCAGCCAACCACTGGTGGACCTGCTTTGTGCAAAGCTAGTTAATGGCCTTCTTTGCAACTCCAGCAACAAAATTTATGGCCCTCCTCTTTGTTGTGCCAGCAACTGCAAGCCTAGTCAGAGCTTTGCAGTCAGAAAGTCCCAGAAAAATCTCTCATCAGCTCCTTTCTACTGCCGCACAATCTGCCTGACAGCCTCAGTTTCTGCACTGCTCTACCAGTTCCCGGTATTTGTCAAACTTCTCATGAGCTTCCTCTATGTGTTCCTCCTCAGTTCCCACAAAGTCATTTATTTGGTGGCATTTGAGAAGATCTCTAAGAGCAGGTGGAGTAGTGTTGGTACAATGTATTCTAGGAAATTTAACTGTTCCACAAGATTCACTCTCAGTTGCCAGTCTGGGCCTGTGGAATGTTGAAATGAAAGTCATTGAAGCTTCAATGAAATGGGTATCTCTCTGACTCTGATAAAAGTGATGGCCCCTTTCCTGGGGTGGTATTTACTGGGTTGAATCACTGTCAATAGCACTTCAGCTACTTCCTTAAGCACCTGCTCATACCACAAGTAGTAGGGGCCATCAATTACAGCTCTGGTGCAGCTGCTGAGGAGATGTTGAAAGGATCTTCATTGCACAATGGACATGGTTGAGTTTCGATCCTGTCCCATGTGAAAGAGTTTACTAGACTTGGTAGAATGTTGTAGACACTTTGCCAAGAATCCATAAATCAGAAAAAATATGGACTTGTATAGATTTTCAGTCGAGTGTGCTTATTAACGAAAGTACATAGTCTTATAAATCCATATCACCTGATCTTATCAATCAGTTTCACACTGGGTATTAAATAACCAGATGTTAGATAACAACACAGTTAAGTAATACTATATGCTCTTCAGAGATAGTAAGAATGGAAAAAATGAGGCAACATGTTTTTTCTATTCCTACTAACTCTCAAGAGCTCATTGTAATGCTTAACCATGCTCTTATACAATACCCAATTATTTAATATTCTCTGGAAAACCAATTGGTGAGATTAGCTGGACTGTCTCTATAATACTGTATACTTTAATATATATGTATATATATATATAGAGAGAGAGAGAGAGAAAGAGTTGTAAAATATAAAAAGATATATTTTACTTAGAGCAAGCATTGTTTGTTACTGAACTCAATACACTGCCTACAGTTGACAGTTTTCATTCTCAATATAGATAGATAGATAGATAGATAGAAAGCTAGCTAGCTAGATAGATAGATAGAAAGCTAGCTAGATAGATAGATATATTGATACATTATGCGTATGTATGTGTGTAGGGGGGTTGCATACATATTTTGATAACTATTTTCCCATTTTCTTGCAGATAGAATACTTTTAAAATCTTTGACATTTTTAATTCTGCTGGGGCATGGGAAGGGGGGAGTTAAATATTTTTACATTTTGCTGCCTATTTTACTTCTTATGCCTCGATGCCATATTGTCACTATAATTTGAATAGCTGTATCTCTTAAAATAGCCACAAGCTCACTAGATATGTATTGTAGATATCCAAGTTCTCCAGCTTCTTTCTGTGAAAATGCCATTTCTCCTTAGTTTTAAAGACACTAAAATGTATGAACTGTCATAACTCTAAAGTATTTTTTCTTAAATATTATTAAACAAGAGTTATGATTATTGAAGAACCAACTTTTTTATTTTTTATCAAATTTTGTGATTTATTTCAGTTCACAGCTTGTTTATTCTCATTTTTCATTTGCTTAATTTTGAAGCCAGGAGCATGAAGATCACTAAGTCATCATCATTATTTATTATTGTCATTATTTATTATTTTTTTTATTTAATAGAGTTGCAGTCAGAATGAGAACAAGGATATACACACTGTGATTTTAAAAAAACATTAAAAAATATCGAACTTTTCTGTCTGGCACCCTGTGTTAGGTCCTCATTAATAGAGCTCTGAGAAAGGAAACAAACATGGTACTAGAATAAGCAAAACTATGATTTTTGACAAAGCAAAACTTTCCCAAGATTTTGTAAGCAAGAAAGGACAAAGGAACATTTTGAAGTCTTAACTTTATAAAATTCACAACAGAGATGGTACCTTGACAAGTGAATTTATCTTTGATGGAAAGATGAGAACAAGACATCTGAACAATAAAGAAGATGAAGAAAATTGGTTTAGAGCAATTGTACTAGAATTGGATTGGTATTTCAAATGCAAAGAAAAAGATTTTGTGGCTTTTTGCCAAAAGCTAACATTATATCTATGAACAGTTGGAAATAAATGTGCAAAGCATAGTATCTATGGACTTAAAAGTCATATAACTTAACCTTTTCTTTATAGAAAAAAGGTTGTTTGTACATAACTTTCCTAATTAAACTTAAAATCATACAACATTGTGACATCTTTATCCATTAATGTTGTTATATGTCCTTAATTAAACCTAATCAAAATTACTTAAAGAATAACATTATTCATTTGTAAAATGAAAATTTGGTGGCAAGTCTCTGCTTGATGTACAATTAAATTTGAATAGTTTTGGATAATAGGAAAATAAAGGAATATCTACATAAAATTTTGAAAAGGACATTTTTTTTTTTTTTCTGAAAAGGACATTTTTTTTTTGGTGATACACTTTTTCAATTTATTAGTAAAAATATAATGTTAGGGTGGAGCCTGATTTATGAGTAAGTTAGCAGCCTGAGTTTCCTTCTTATGAATGCCCCAAGTGCTTCAAATTAATGATTAAATTAATAAGCAATCAACCTACTGGAAATAGCAACCAAATCCTTTTCAATTACTACCTCTTAAGTAAAGAGGGATATATTGAATAAAGCAGTCTGTCATGACGGTCATATTTGAAATACATTTGATCATAGGCCTGCTTGATCAGGGCTGACCAGGGGTTAAACAGCAATAATAACACCACCAACATCAACCAAGGTGCTTCACGTTTTGGTGCATACATATAGCAAAGTTTTATAGCATCAACACTTGTGCAAAATAATAAGTCCTTATTTAGGCCCAGGGCCAGCAATTTTGAAGGGAGTGGGTTTAATTGATACTTTCAACCCCAGGAGTTGATTGGTACTTTATTTCAATGAAAGGATGAAACGCAAAGTTGACCTCATTGGGATTTGAACTCAGAATGTAGTCAGCTGAAAAGAGCATGTTTTCTAATGCTCTAATGATTCTGTCAGTCCAGTGTGAAATAATGAATGTGTGTTCGGTAGAGCAACAACATGACCTCACAACCATTGTGACTGTCAGTTCCCCTGCAGTTAGGAGTGAATGCAGAAAGATGTACATGCCTCAATGCTTTTGTGTGTGTGAGAGAGAGAGTGAGTGAGTGAGTGAGTGAGAGAGAGATAGAGAGAGAGAGAGAGAGAGAGAGAGAGAGAAAGAGAGTGGGAGAGAGAGTGGGTGAGAGAGAGAGAGTGGGAGAGAGAGTGGGTGAGAGAGAGAGAGAAATCGCCAGTTTATTTCTTTCTTGGAAATAAATGGGAAATATGAACCAGTTTAGTTGACTATTTCGACAAAAAGCCAACAAGAAACCGCATTATGATTAATAAGCAAGCTAGAAATAGCAGCTAAATCTCCTCCATATTTGAAATTTACCATTTAAGAAAGAGATAAAATTCAGCATAATGTCTTTCAAGATAAATTATGCATGAAATAAACCAGATTGGTCATGACAGAAATACTAATGATCATAGGTCTGCTCAATCCAGACTGACCTAGGGCTAAACAACAACAGCATGGTCGTCCCTGGAACGCCTTTGATCATAGATCTGCTCAGTCAGAGTTAACTTAGGGTTAAAACACAACAGCAGCAGCAACTGCTTCAACTAATTCAATAAATTGGTCATCATAATTGGCAGTTCAATGTAAAACTGTTGGAAGAAAGACAAATTTGATAGAATATGCACAATACAATTTCGAAATTAAAAATAAAAATGGGAAAAAAACAAAACAAAACAAAATCAAAACAAAATTTAAACAAAAGACTGAAAAATACATACAAAACAACACAAAACGTGCAAAAACAAACAAAACTAGTTTCATATTATGTTGGTCCCTTTGAATTCTGGGTATGATGATGATGATGATGGTGGTGGTGGTGGCAGTGGTGGTGATGATGATGATGGTGGTGGTGGCAGTGGTGATGATGATGATGATGATGACTCTAAACATTGATCTATGATCAGAGAGTCTTGTATTATAATGTTTCACGCAGACATGCTTGAATTATTGTATATCTGAATAATATTGAAGCTATCATTACAGAAATGGTTACCATTTTTATTTATTGTTTTTGTTTTGGTTTTGCAGGGTTTTGTTCCTACCCCCACCACCTTCCTTATCCACCAAACTTATTGAAATCTAGTTTTCAATAGATTAATGGTTGGGTTTGGTAGTAGATGTTATGTCTGCAAATGTACTAAACACCAGAGTTTAGTGGATAATTGTAGCAGATGCAGTAAAATTTTTCATATTTTTTGTTTAGGAAATCAGTTATTATTATCATTATTATTGTTGTTGTTGTTATTATTATTATTATTATTATTATTATTATTATTATCATTTGCAAATAATATATTATTTCCGAAACAAATTATAGCATGTCTATTGTTTGTCAAGTTAGAAGGTCAATAATAAGCACACAGCTTTGCCCATGTGAATATTACAAATTATTACAAGTTTTTTTTACAGGCAGGACAATAAAAAAACTCCAAAAGAATCAAAAGAATGTTGAGCATCCAGTTTATGAATCATGGTTCATTTCTT
>NC_068985.1:86164696-86167622 GCF_001194135.2 Octopus bimaculoides
TATATGATTCGCCATGCTGGACTGCTGAAAACTACAAGTTTATTTTCTTTTATTCCTTTCTGTTGAAGAGCATAGGCTTGAAACGTAAAAGACTTTTTCATTTTCCCAAGTGTAAAACTAATACATTTGCTTGCTCTTCATACACCTCTCTTTGTTTTTTGTTTTTCTATAAATTTCGACTATATATACATATATATCTAAAATTATTAAATAGTGCAATACAGTAGTATTGCTTCCCAGTAAAACAAAGCATCATCAGGTTAAAGTATAGGTAAGATGGTGTTACAACAATGCAGTGAAGCTTTATTATAGCATCGTTGCAGAAAATGTGCAAAAAAACTGACATTAATCCTCCAAATCAGTAAAAATTTGCAAGACATTCCAAAAATTCTCCAAATGAGATTCTTATGTGAACAGATATACACACTTGGGTGTATGCATCGACAAGTCAAGCAACACACCAACTCAACCACATATTTACAAACACTAGGAACTCTCTTACACAAAATGTCTTGTTGCTTTGTTAGTGACTGGCTTGAACTCTTTCAAAAAGAACTTAAATTAAACTCACAGAAGCACACACACACACACACACACACACACACACACACACACACACATACATACATATTCCTTTATCCACCTTTACTGAACATCAAACTAACACATTCTATATGTATGTCCTTTTGTTGTTTTGTTATTTGTATTATTTAATGCTTGATTTGTGTGTGTGTTCTCATTGATGAACCACTTATAGCCATCCATCCTATGCAACTACTACAACACCACATAATAAAAACGACAAATAAACCCACCCACACACATTTTTAGAAATTGCTCAGAGCTAAAAGTTTTACATAAATGCTAATTCCTACCTCATGAACCACTAGAAAACAAATTGATTCAGTTATGATAATAATAATAATCATCTCTACTATAGGCATTTGTGCGTGCAGTGTCTTGCTACTTTGCATTCATCCTCAGTTGTGCTGCCGGATGGCACCTCTGTACTTGTAGAATTAATCTCAGATCAGTAGTGTCCCTCACCAACATTGCCATGCTGAGGATTTCTGGAAATTATCTATAACTATCCCTGGCTAAACATTTTCCAAACCAAACTGGCTGCTTTGTCCTTATTTACAATATCAATAATAATGATCCCTTCAGATTTTGGTGCAATGTTTGTCATTTTCAGAGGAAGAGAACCAGTTAATAGTGTCAGTGCCAAAGCTTGACTGATACTTTCTTTCATCCACCCTGGAGAGATGAAATGTAAAGTGACCTTTGTGAAATTTGAACTCAGAATGTAATGAACCAGAGAGAAAAACACTGCAAAACACTTCTTCCAATCTCAAATAACGACAATACTTTCTGATTTTGTCACAAAAGCGATTATTTTAAGGGGAGGGGGCTGAGTCAATCCCATTGGCCCTAATATTTGACTGAAGTAGTAATAGTAGTAGTAGTAATAGTAGTAGTAGTAGTAGTAGTTGTAGTAGTAGTTGTTGTTGTAATAGTAGTAGTAGTAGTAGTAGAATTGCTGTTGTAATTAAGGTGATGAGATAGCTGAATTATTAGCACAGCAGGCAAAATACTTAGCAACATTTTGTCTGCCATTAGGTACTGAGTTCAAATTCTATCAAGATCAACTGTACTTTTCATCTTTTCAGGGTCCTAAACCTAAATACCAGTTGAGTACTGGGGGTCGATCTGATTGACTTACTCTCTGTCTGAAATCACTGGCCTTGTGCTTTAAGATTTGAAATCATTATTATTATTTTGGTGGCAAACTGGCAAAATCCTTCAAGCATCAGACAAAAGACTCAGCAGCCTTTCTTCCAACTCTTTACATTCTGATTTCAAATCCTGTTGAGTTCATCTTTGTCTTTCATTCTTTCAGGGTTCAAAAGTAAATTTCAAGTGAAATTGTTTTATTAAATTCTTCAGTCTTTTATTTCATGGTATGAAAAGGGATTAACCAAATGGCAAGAACGGGGTCATTTGTTCTGGGTATACCTAGGTGAAGATCATATTACTTGCAGGGGTGCAGTGAAACAGTCCGGACATGGGGCAGTTTTCTGCTGCATCACCTATTTCTGTTGTAGACAGTTAGTGGGGACACTGTATAATTGCCGGGTGTTTTATTGATTGTGTTGAGATTAAATCTTTTCATGAGATAAAATACTAAACATTTGCATACACAAACATATATACACAACATACACACTTATGTTCAATATACAATATATTCATACATGTACCTGCATACAATATACACACATACACACTGTACACACACATACATGTGCATACATTATGTACACACACACATGTATACACACATGAATGGAATGAAATTCCAAAGCAACTGGCACAGCTTCATCAGCATTACATTTGCAAGATCAGTAGTAGTAGTAGTAGTAGTAGTCGTTGTCACTATAGCAGCAGTAGTAGTGGAAGGGATTGTAGTAGCAGTAGCAATAGTGGTTGCAGCAGTAGTAGATGTAAGTGTAGAAATTACAGAATCAATGTTGGAGGAAGTTGTATGAAAACAAAATATTTTTTTTTTGTTTGAATTTTTAGTTTTGTTCATTATAAAAAGTAAAAAAAAAAAAAAAATTCTGTTGTGGTTCAGATTTCTTTGGTTTTCTTCAAAACTTTTATATTACCTTTCAATTTTAACATTTATATATATTCTATTTTTTAATGTTTTAAAATTTATTTTTGTTTATTATTATAACCTTTTTTTCTTTTTTTTTCCGATATTGTTGCAACTGAATTCCGATGAAAAAAAATATAGAAAATGAAAAATATACATTTGATAAAATAAACAAAACTATTGTGTATACAACTAGGAAGCAGTGAGCAGTGTATGTGTGTGTGAGTGTGTGTGTGTATATATATATATATATATATATATAAACAT
>NC_068985.1:86167761-86168216 GCF_001194135.2 Octopus bimaculoides
TTAGTTTTCATTGTTTTTTCTTCTTGTTTTGCCTTTGTGAGTTACAAGTAATGCTATCTGTTGGAGTCTCAGCATTTTAGCTGCTATTTCTGAACTTCGGTATGTGGTGAAGCAACTGTTTGCTGATCCCTTAATTATGTTTATAAATGTATAAGAACTTTTAAATAAGTTCTCCACCGATAATGGTGTTTACATACCGAAGGGCTTGGTAAAAATTATTAATTTTTAATTTATTAATAAATTAATACATTGATAAACCTTTACCCTTTTAATTGTAATATATATATATATATATATATAAATATATATATACTTGTGTGAGTAAATATATGTATGTATATGTGTGTGTATATATATACACACATACATATACATATATATATGTGCATATATACATATACACACATATATATACATTTATGTGTATGTATATATACATATATATATATATATAT
>NC_068985.1:86168226-86169691 GCF_001194135.2 Octopus bimaculoides
TATATATATATATATATATATATATATATATATATATATATGCACTTGTACGTGTACATGTGTAGTTAAATGACTGTTTCCATCCATATACAAAAACAACAAAGCTTGGCTAAATGAAGGATTCAATACAAGTGCAGTATCTAATGTCTGTTAGAATATCAATAATAGTTGGAATAAGCAACTTACCTGGCAAATCTCTGAAGTCACTGCAAGTAAAAAGAAAATTTTATTATATACTTTTGCATAGATGCAGAAAGGTGTGTATGTTTACATTGTAAGTGTACGCAAGTGTGTATGTGGGTGTGTATGCATACACACACACACACACACACACACACACACACACACACACACACACACACACACACACACATATATAGATAGATAGATAGATAGATAGATAGATATTGATATGAGGGTGATGATGATGTATGCATGTATGTATATATTTAATAAGAGTCGATCATCATCATCATCATCGTGTATACATCTGCTTTCCATGCTGGCATTGGTTGGATGGCTTCACAGTTGAATGGTTTATCTGGTATTGCTACAATTGTTTCATTAGGAATCTTTATTGTGACATAAATGCAATTGGTAAGATAGTGTAACATGTCTCATAGCTCCCAAGTAATCACTCTTCCAAATAAACGAAGGAACAGTGATGTGTTGGTTAATCAAAAGGTTGTCAATAATAATGTCAATATTATGAATCGTTTGCAATCAAAGCTATATTATATATATATATATATATATATCATCATCATGGTGTTATTTAATGACTGCTTTCCATGCAGGCATGGGTTGGATGGTTTGAGAAGAGCTGGGTAGGCAGAGACTGCATCCTGCTTCACTGTTTGTTTTGGTAGGTTTTTTTTTTTTGGCTGGATGTCCTTCCTAACATCAACTGCTCCACAGAGTGGACAGAGAGACAGACAGACAAATAGATAGATAGATAGATAGATAGATAGATAGATAGATAGATAGATAGATAGGTGCAATTAATGTTTCCCAGTTCACTTTCAACTCTGTCATTTACAATGTTAATGGTTTTGAAATTCTTCAATTTCACCAAATATTTTAGATGAGATTTGTCATAGTTTTGCATGACTTAGGACAGGCAGGACTGATTGTGTGGATATATATATATAAGCAATGTTAAATCTCTGAACGAGGTGTTAACAGTAACTGCACGATAAAGTGAAGTATATTTGCCATTTAAATGTGGCTGACCCCTAAGGGTGGATGTTACTGTTGCTTTTAGCCCCAGGAGAACATCTCCTCCAGCTGGCTTATCGACACATATCTGTGTCCTGTCTATATATATTATATATATATATATATATATATACATATATATATATATATATATATATAAAAACAAATAGTAAATGAGTATATGCATATATACGTACAGGTATGTGCATACCGACATCCACCTGTATGTATAGGTGCATATCTGGGT
>NC_068985.1:86170226-86172024 GCF_001194135.2 Octopus bimaculoides
TATATATATATATATATATATATATATATATATATATATATATATATATATGTGTGTATGTATGTACACACACACACACATACATATGGATGTGTGTTCAGCTTCAAGAATCAAGCTGCCTGGTTTTATTCTAAACATTCCCTCCCCATCACAACCATTTCCGAGATGCTGAGATAAATTAGCAGATGGTGACTTATTAAAAATGTAAACAGAAACCTGCCTGACACAACTCATTTACATAATGGTGTAGTTTGACAGCACCTCACTAATTACTACACGACCAATGGAGTGTTGGTGATGAATAAATAAATATATGCTGGTATGCCCAGCATGTATATTTAGTTTTACTATGAAATTAGGTCAATAAGGGTCTTTTGGTAGTTTGTGAGGTGGGGAGGAATTGAAATTATTGGTTTTGGTAATAAAAATTCTTTGAGATTATTTTACCACACTCCTTCAAGACAAGGAAGCACACATACATACAGGTGTATATACACATGTATATGTGGTCTGATCAATAAGTATCCGGACTGTTGCCATAGTAACGAAGCTAAAGCATGCAGAGTAAAGCTACTTGGCACATATTGACCTTAAACTCTGTTGTGCATATGCACAAAGTTTAAACATTGTAGGTCACTTCCACTGTTTACAGCAGTGCTTGGAAGGAAGGTGTGTAGTGTGTGATCATTGTATTGACCAGACCATGACAGAGAAAGTTGAGCAGAGAATCAGCATCAGATTTTGCCAAAAGCTAGGGGATGCCTGCTCAGAGGCCTATGCAAAGTTTTCAAAAAGTTTTCATAGTTCACAAACACAATCAATGAGATCTTGTGCAACTGAAATCCGAGTGCCTTTTTGGTCAGCTGAAAGCAGTTTTGGCACAAACATGGCAGACATGCATTCCATACCCAAATCTTCTGTGATAATGGATTGAACCGAGCCATAACTAATACTCGCATCCTCTAATAACTCATGGATGGTGATTCACTGATTCCCCTTCAAAGTTGCACACACATCTGCAATGTTTTTCTCAGTTCTGCTGGTTGCAGGTCTCCCAGAACGTTTGTCAATATTGACATTTCTTTGGCCATCTTGGAAACATCTGTATCACTCGAGCACATGTGTGCGGCTCATACACTCCTCTCCATATACTTTCTGCAACTTTGCATAAGCCTCTGAGCAGGCATCACGATGACCACCTTGTCTGTCACTATCAATGCAATGATCACACACTACACACCTTCCCTCCAAGCACTGCTGTAAAGAGCAGAAGTGAGCTAGAACATTAAAATTTAGTGCGCATGCACAACAGAGTGCAAGATCAACCATTACCAAGCAGCTTCACACTGTGTGCTTTAGCTTCGTTACTATGGCAACAGTCCAAATACTTATTGATCAGACCTTTGTACATACATGCATATACATACCTATGTACACATAAACTCATATATAACTGTGTATATTTATTTCACACATATGTATGCATGTAAATTACATTTTCACACACAAACATACATGGAAAGTAATATGGTCTGTAAGTCAATCTCGATTTAGTTGCTAATAATAATTACTGAAATCTCAACTAATTTAATTAGAATTGAAAACAATTCTTGGTTCAGACAAATCCCACCAGATATGGAAAATTGATGGCTTTATGTGGACAGCTGTATTTTTGCTTCTGTTATCATCTCTCAAAAATGTGCAATATATAACAGTGTGTGTGTGTGTGTGTGTGTGTGTGTGTGTGTGTATGTGTGTGTGCGTGTATATATATATATATATATATATATATATATAT
>NC_068985.1:86172280-86174936 GCF_001194135.2 Octopus bimaculoides
TATATATATATATATATATATATATATATATGTATTGGTAACAAAAATCTATAAAGAATGAAGAAAGAATGAAGGCATATCAACTTGAAGAAAGCCATTGATTGGTTAAGCAGAGTCATGCAGAGCAGGCAGTGAAATTATCCATTATGAACATGGAAAGTATCTATGAAATTAAAATGCTGTTGTTGGGTAATCTGCCATTCCAATGATATACAAACTATACAGCAAAAAATAAAATATGTGGTGGAGTAATGAATGGATTCTCAAGTGTTGCTACAATTGTTTTGTTATGAGTTTCATTTTGATGTAAGCATAATGCAAATCTCAGCAAGCAGAGAATGACTGGACTTCCCAACAAATCATTGTGTCACTACATTTGAAGAAGTTGCCTGATGAGCTTCGGAGTTGCATAGAGTGTGCAGAACCTGAATAACTGCATGATGCTTACATAGAAATAAAACTGCCGAAGAAAACAATTGTAGAAAGATTCAGAAATTCATTCATTTGTTTTATTACACACACACACACACACACACACACACACACACATATTATTTGAATTCCAGTCAATGATTCTTGAACATTGCCGACTTGTTAAGGCTCTTTCAATGGCCCCTTGCTGTGACTCAACATAATTAGAAATGGACCCCAAAAAGTTCTTGTTGACAAGTTGACCATCATTAAAAGATTTCTTTCATCTAAGTGGAGATATTCGAGTTGGCTAGAGGGATGCTAGCAGCATGTGTGTGTGAGTGTGTGTATGAGTGTGTGTATGTGTGTATGTGTGTGTGTATTTGATATAATTTATAATAATTTTTAAAGGCTTATATCAGACTGGTTTACCATGTCTGAATAGTACGATTTTCTGAAGCCAATCCAGTCTGTCTGTATATTGTGGTGATGGAAGCATGTATACACCTGTGTCTGTATTGTGTGTGTATGCGCGCGTGTGTTTATACCTGTAAATCTGTTTTAAGTGAAATATGTAGAGTGTATATTTCCCAGAGATCCAGATATTTTCCACATAGAATACACTTATAGTGCTCAAGAGATTTAAACTTGAGCAGGTCTAGAAGTAGATGTGGGGATAAGCAAATTCGACAGATCAATATACAAAGAATATTTAATACATGAAATACAAAAAAAAGTATATGTTTGCATATAAAAAAGGTCCAACTTACACAGAATAGAAATGATATCAAGAATTAAAGGGTTTTCCTATTTAATGTATTTAATATTCTTTGTGTATCGACCTGCCTAACTTGCTTATCCTCACATTTACTCCTATACGCACACATATATAGAGAGTGCGAGAGTGTAATAACACATTTCTGTGTGTAAGATAGTTTATATAAATGTGTGTTTATATGAACAGATATATTTGTATGTCAATGTGCATACCATTTTAATGACCCTCGCCCTTTTCCATACTTGCAAGGATCAAATGGAATTTATTGAAGTACATTTTCTACAACCAGATGCTCTCCCTGCCACCAACATTTACTATTTCCAACAATATCATGATGTCAAGACAATTCATATATGCACACGCATTCACACGTGCATATATTTCTAACCATGCCATCAAGGAACCTGGATGTTAAATGATGAGAATGATGCTGTATGCAATCAGCTTCTTTCAGTTTTCCATTTATCAAGTCTCCTCAAGTGTCTTTGATCACCCAGGGCCATGATAGAAGACACTTACTCAAGGTGACACACTGCAGGAGTGAACATGAAACCAAGTGGTGTGGTTGGAAAATGAGACTTTTAACCACTTAAACATAATTTAGTCTGTACGTGTGTGTGTGAATCTATATATGCTGTATGCATATGCAAATATATATATATACATACACATACATGTGTGCATATGCAAATATATATATATACATACACATACATGTGTGTATGTGTGTATAGATAGTAAGATGGAGAGATAGATAGATAGACAAACAGATGGACAGACAGATAATGATGCAAATACACAAACTGCTTGGGCTAGATATATACAATATATATCCATATCTACACGTAGATAGAGAGAGACAATAAAGACAGAAAATATTCAGATAACGAACATTCGTGTATAAATATACAGATATATATTAATAGAGCAGACTTACACAGAGTACATAGACAGAGAAAATTAAGGGGTGTAGGTATGTTGGTACAGATCTGACAGCTGTTTCTGGAGGCTCAGAATTATATCATAATGCTGGCTGATGTAGTTCACAACAAGTTAAAAGATATACAGCCAGTAGCAAAAGCATATAAGCACTTGGTAAATCCAAACTCTGTCTTCAGGTTGGAGAGATACGTATCAAACATTCCAAATCAATATGCAAGGAAATTTAAAGATGGAATTGGTGAAGTGGAAGGCCATTGGAATGAAATATCTGCTCAACTGGATTCCTCTTACAGCCACTCTTTACCCCATGGTCTTAGACCTTGCAAAACATTTTGGAATCTAAATTCAAATCATTTGAATGTTACTTTTCTATACTGAGAACCCCTCAATCTCATCTATTATTCCCTTCTCTCTCTCACTGTCTCTCTCTCTCACTGTCTCTCTCTCTCACTGTCTCTCTCTCTCACTGTCTCTCTCTCTCACTGTCTCTCTCTCTCACTGTCTCTCTCTCTCACTGTCTCTCTC
>NC_068985.1:86178810-86182680 GCF_001194135.2 Octopus bimaculoides
GCTGCACTGAGCATTTGATTCTGGGTTGCATAATGGGATTGAACTGAAAACTATTCAGATGTGAAGTAAACTTGTTAAACACACAGCTTTGCCCTAATAAATGACACCAGATGAACAGCTTCAGAAGAAATGATGGTTTCAATTGATTAGAGAAGGGAAACTTGATTGTTGTTTGTTTAATTAGAACATCCAGCTGTGGCTCATCTTCCATTCTGTTGTTTATTCATTATTCACCAACGACATACACTAGCATTTTAAAACCTTTTTCAGTTTTATGTTTTTTGTAACCAAGAAAATGCATTTGTGAGTGTATGTGGTGAGTGTGAAGTGAATGAATTCATTAAACATGCAATTTTTGTCATAATAATGTACAACACAAAACCTAATTGCAATGGATGGTACAAAAAAAATTACTGCATCATTACTGCAACATATACTAATCACAAACAATTGTCTGTGTTTTTCCTCACAGATGTAATAATATTTTACATAGAGTACAGAGTTTTCCTGCTGAACAGAATAAGATGCTAAAAAGACAGACACTGTCATTTACTCAGATACTTATCTTCTGTCGACTTCAGACTGCTGCAAAGTTTTATATCTTGTTTATGACTTTGAGAGTCATAGCATCATAGTTTTGTATTTGATATAAAAATTCTGGTCCTTGAATACAAATAAACTGCTTGTTGCTTAATTTAAATGTTACCATAATTAATGTAGAGAGCAAATTTTAATTAACAAAAATGATATTCTTAATGAGAAAAAAACATTATTGCAATGATTAATTCTGGTGAGTGAAGGAACATGGTCATAAGTTGTGGCGTTCATTACAGGACAATGCATTGTGCCCTTCAGTAAAGCACATCATATCCTGTTCCCCAAGTTAATTCAGTTGAAAGTGAGTGTGTCAGCTAATCTCTGGCACAGTCTATCATTCTAGCAGCTGGTTTATTTTGGATGTTCCATGTGGTTTGGGGTTCAGTCCAGATGTGAAGATTTGATAGATGGAAACTGAGAGAAGCCTGTTGCATGTGTATATGCACACATATGTATATGTGCGTATGTTTGCTCACATCTAAGAATGTTGTCAATGCTATTGTTTTCAGTTATTTTGACAACAAGTCGTCTTCATACCTTCTCACTTCATACCTTCAATATCTCATGGAATAAAAGGTCTCTTACTTGAAGATTAATGGTAGGAAGAGCACCCAGCAGTAAATCAAAGCTACAATAACCTATTTGATGATTAACCTATGCAAGTATTGTGAAAACGGCTAAAATGAATCAACCACAGAAGAGAATGCATATATATATATATATATACACACACACATACATGTTTGTGTGTATGTATACACATGCACATATACATGCACACACATATATATCTGATATACAGAGTCTATTAAGCAAATTCCATTCATTAAGCATTAGTCAACTTGAAGCTATTGCAAGAAGCACTCGCCAAAGTTGTTGCACAGAGGTATTGAACCTGGAGACACATGAATCCAAAGACAATTTTTTAACCACACAACCATGCCTGCTAGAATGCTTTTGATCACAGGTATTCTTATTCTGGACTGCATCTGAGCTAACCAACAACAACAACAACAACAAAGAGGCTAAAGAGAAAAAGAAAAGAAAAAACAGAAAAATAAAGTGACAAATTCTACCTCAGCATGGATTGAACTCTGATAGCAGACTGATCAAAGTAAATACTGCAACATAGTTTGGTGCTCAACTGTTTCTGCTATCCCACCAGCTTTCTTTGCTTCATATATATATTCAAAGAAAATTGAAGAATGAAGGAATGATAGATATGAAGTAGAGATTTAGATCACACAATATAACTGATTAGTTTTGAAGCCAATATGAGATCTTCTATGGAGCCTCTTAATCTGCTCAAAATATCATTGAAATCTATGTAGTTTCTCTCCTAATCTGCTCTGAAATAGTAGTCACATCTGGCATAGCAAATTCACTACTTTTCTCAAAATGGAGATATCAGTTTTGAAGTTGTATATCTTGGAAGAATATTGCATGTACTTTCAATAAAGATGAAACACTTCTGATTAGAAATATGGCTACTATGTATTGCTTGATTGTCCTCCTGCAGAGTTAAAACAGTTGGCAGTAAACAAGAATAATTGATGAAGAATTATTTAATGGGTTTTCAGAACTATTCTAATATTCCAAAGAAGAGGTCTTTGTTAGTCAGGATCATTAGAATACACTCATACATAGGTACGCACACACACACACACACACACACACACACACACACACACATACACACACACACACACGCACACGCACACAGATAGATAGACAGATAAGTAAAGATATATAGATGTGTGTGTGTATTTATAAATATATAAACATACATATATATTTACACAAACACTGACTCACACATATACATACAATATACATGCACACAATAGTGTCACACACACACAGTATACACACATACATGTGTATGCATGCATGTCTCATGTACACACGTATGGATAGTCTCATGTATACATGTATGTCAAATAGCCTCACACACAGAGTATACAAGCATACATTGCTTCACACAAACACATGCTTGCTCATGCAGACACACTCACACACATGCATTCCCATACACACACACACATGCCAGGTCACTGTTTTGTCCCTTGCACCCCAAGCCCCAAGCCAATTTCTTCCTATTACACGCCTATCAGCATGTGGTAACCATTAAATTCAAGCATGTATTCTTTTCAACTGTCTACAAACACAGCCAGGCTGAAATAATTAATGCATTCTTCCAGGAGTGAATAAAAATTTCCCAAACTTGAGGGGATGGGCCCCTTAGATACTAACATGGGCCCCCATATATGGATTCTAATGGCACGGGGGCCCTCTTGCCATTGGGCAAGCTGGCCGGTCCGCAACTGGATTAGGTTCTAAGTATTTATTTATTTATTGGAGTCTTACAGCTGTTTCAGATATGCATCTGGTTGTACTCGTGGTTTTAATTTACCAATCAATCAACCAAAAATATAGAGAACTACCACCACAATATTCTCTTCCTCAGAGCAAGGAAATTCATGTACATTCTTTCTTAAAAGCAGTGTGCATTACAAAAGCAGTTCAGAGTTGCATTCTACAAATTTGAATTTCCCTGTTGGAGCATGCAGTGGGCTGCCAAGTCCAAGTTGTATTCTTTTAATATTTTTGTCTTCTAAAAATTCTGATCTGCTTTTATTTCACCATAGACAAACAAAAAGCAGAAATGTCTCCAAATTGTGGAATCAAATCCAAAAGATGAGAATAAATTTGTAAAGGAAGTGGAGAAACTCTCCAAAAATAAAAGGTATGGAAATAGAAATAATCAGAATGTGCAGATTGAAAACAGAAGTGATGCCTATTGAGATGGAAGTCTTGAAGAGAAGATCCAAATGCATAACCAAAAAAACCCAGGTTTCTTACACAACATACAGAGAATAATAACATAAAGTATGAGATACAACAGAATAAACATACAATCAAAATGAAACATTGCGTACCCAAGGAATATGGAACTGCACCAAGACATGCAGTGAAAGCAGGAAATAAAAAATAATGAGAGAATTATAATTATGAATTTCCTGTCATAAGAGAATAGCTAATTAGTTAAATGATATGCTGTGTAAGTTAGCCAGGATAGATGACACAAACTGTGGTTGCTTTTCCATACTTGGAGGATTCAAATGAAAGCGACAAAGCTGATAATTAAATAGAAAATCTCCTCATAAAAATGTTTAGCAGCTAATAACACCTCACTCTCTATCTATCTCTGTGTGTGTGTGTGTATATATATATATATATATATATATATATATATATATATATATATATATA
>NC_068985.1:86182690-86183436 GCF_001194135.2 Octopus bimaculoides
AGAGAGAGAGAGAGAGAGAGAGAGAGAGAGAGAGAGAGAGAGAGAGAGAGAAAGAGAGAGAGAAAGAAATGAATGTGTGTGAATATATATATATATGTATGTATATATGTATGTACCCTCTCCACTGTCACCCTTGTCACTGTCATTATTTCAACATCTACTGTTGCATGTTTCATGAAGAATTCTGTGAGGAAAATTTTCTGGAACTGGAAGTCCTTCCTGTCATCAACTCTCACCTGATCATGACAAAGGTATTAGTTTCACCGAGTTCAGATACATTTTCACAGGTGATTGGAAACAAGTAACTTCACTTGAACCGTAATGTGATGCTTATGCTTGTATGATGTTAAGACAAGGTAAGAGAAACACACATACACACACACACACATACACACACACACAGACATACACACACACACAGACATACACACACACACATACACACACACAGACATACACACACACATACACACACACACACAAACATATGTGCGTGCATGAAAAACAGGAAAACAGACGTTAAATGATGATGATGATGATGATGATGATGATATATATGCTGCTGCTGATATATATATATATATTTTCCTCTTTTTTTCTCTCCTTGTTTCTTTCTGTTGAAGAGCGTAAGCTCGAAACGTTAAAGACTTTTTCACTTCCTGAGCGTTAAACTAATACATCTGTTTGTTGTCTACACCACCTGTCTTCGTCTTTTGTTTATATATATATATATATATATATATAAT
>NC_068985.1:86183539-86184354 GCF_001194135.2 Octopus bimaculoides
ATATATATATATATATATATATATATATATACCCAGGCCTAGTCCCCATTTTTTTAGGAGGGGGTAGCCACAACAAGACACACACCAGGCATTCCATTCCTTTTCCCAGCTCAAAGAGGCAAGCCCCATTCTATGCTAGGGTCAAAGCATAGAACACAACCCCCAATATCAGCAGTGAGGCCCAATATGCCAGTTTTACCGCCGCCACATCATGCTGGTTCTGTACCCCTTTGAGCAACATCAAATTCACTCATCCATCCACAAACACTCTCCAAGCTGAGAGACATGGAAAGGAGGCAACTAGATGTGTTTGGGATAAGATGCCTGAGGGCTATGGTTGGTGTGACATGTATGGACAGGATGAAGAGGTGCAAAGGTGAGCGGCAATGAGAGAAAAACTAACAACCAAAATGGATAGACGAATGTTCAGGTGGTTTGGCCACATACAGAGGATGGATGAGGAGCGGATGGTAAGGTGGGTGTTGAAGGCAGAAGTTGTAAGCAGCAGAACCAGAGGCAGACCTCGGTTTGTGTGGATGGATGGAGTGAGAAAAGCTTTTATATAGAGAAAAGTTATGAGCGATAGTCATCATCATCATCATCATCGTTTAACGTCCGCTTTCCATGCTAGCATGGGTTGGACGATTTGACTGAGGACTGGTGAAACCGGATGGCAACACCAGGCTCCAGTCTGATTTGGCAGAGTTTCTACAGCTGGATGCCCTTCCTAACGCCAACCACTCAGAGAGTGTAGTGGGTGCTTTTACGTGTCACCCGCACGAAAACGGCCACGCTCGAAATGGTGTCTTTTATGT
>NC_068985.1:86184948-86190937 GCF_001194135.2 Octopus bimaculoides
AGCAGTTACAGCCCATGTTTCACTGCCATGTAGCATGGTTGTTCGTACGCATGCGTCATACAGTCTGCCTTTTACTCTGAGTGAGAGTCCCTTTGTCGCCAGCAGGGGTAAGAGCTCTCTAAACTTTGCCCAGGCTATTCTTATTCTAGCAGCTACACTTTCAGCGCACCCACCCCCACTACTAACTTGGTCGCCCAGATAGCGGAAGCTATCGACTACCTCTAGTTTTTCACCCTGGAATGAGATAGAAGTTGTTTCCTGTTTGTTTGCAGTCTTTATTGCACCTGAACATCTGCCACAAACAAAAACTAACTTGCTAGTTAACCTGCCTTGGTGTCAATTAAACCCAGAGGAAGTAACTATTGCTTAACCATCCTATCACACCGTCTCCAATGAAGGGATATAATAAATATCCTGGAAACAGCTGTAAGACATTCTATTTATAAATGTTCTATATTATACACAACCTTGGTTTTTTATCTCATTACAAAAAGTTAATCCTTATATATATATATATATATATATATATATATTATATTACTGTTCATGTTTGTTTTTATGTAAAGTGAAGAATAAAAGCAGTTAGACATTAGTTGATGGACCATTCAATACTTTTAAGTTGATAATCAAATTTATTTGCAGAAGGGAAAAGATGACAGTAACTTTGAAGTTCTATTTTTTGTTAGAACAGAGAGGATACAAAAGAAAGAAAAAGAGTTATAGTCTGAAGGATCAATTATTGATAGGCAAATGTATATTCTAAATTGATCCGTATTGGCATGGACTGGTTCTGAACTAGACCTGTGAGATTATTGTTAAGCCCTGGATTATGGAATAATTAGTAATGTTAAGGATAGTGCAGAATAAAAGAGATTTGAAGAAATGAAGCCAAAACTAAGCAATTTTGGTGATGAGTTTAGAAGTATCAAGAATCAATAGAAAATTCTTGGTGCCTAAGTTTTTTGAGATGCTTGATATTTTAACACTGTTACAAAGAATAGTGAAGGAAAGGGTGTGTTAACAAAAGCAGTCAGTATGGAGTATAATCACCATTTCTTTACGGATGACTTGAAACTTTTATCAAAAAATGAACATCAAATAGACATTTTAGTAGAACCATTTCACGGATTTAGAGAAGATATTGGGTTGGAATTTGATATTAAAAAGTATGGAGTTATAATATTGAACAGAGTAAAGACATTGGGGTGTGAGAGGAATGAATTTACATAAGGAAATCATAAAACAAGAAAATGCAGAAAGCTGTAAATACTTTGGTTTAATGTAGCTAGTAAATTTACATGAAAGAACATTTTAGAAAGGAATACTTCATCAAGTTAAAATTAGTGCGTAAATCAAGGTTAATGGAAAAACTATAACTATTTGTAAATGGCCCATATCTCTTTAGAAGTGGGTGGAATAATCTGAAAATGGAATAAAAGAGAGAAGTTAGATTAGGTAAAGAAAATTGAAAGAATTCATGGGTAGATATCTTGGAGAAATAAAAAAAATTCCAAGATGATATGGCGGAAAAAATAACAATTGTTAGGAATGTTTTTTCCTTGGTTGATGGATGTCGGTTTAAATATGAGTAAATTGTTGTTAGAGATAAGGAAGACACACCTAAGGCCTGATATTAAAGCATAAGAATAGTTGCTGAGAAGTAAATTATAATTCTCTATAGGCAAAACCACTATTATGTAGAATTTATAGCAAAGTTGGTGAGTGGTTAACACTTTTGATAAGTGAATTTGATAAATTATCTAAAAAGACAGATAAAATAACTTGATATTGTGCAGAAAGTGTAAATTAGATTTAACTGTTAAATGATGTATACATGGAGATGACACGTTCAAAGGAATATTTTGGAGTCACTCGGAAGTAAGTAGTCTAAGCAAGAAGTTTGAGAGTTGAAGAGATTTAAGCAAAGACTTCTTCAGAGACTGACTGAAATAAAGTGGTTCATTGGTAAAACAGAAATGGCAGGATGTGGTGGTAGAGAATGTGTGTGGGGGTGGTAAACATTGTCAAAGGTGGAGGATGAGAGGGTATCATGAAGAGAAGTTGATGGTGGAGAAAGGGAATGAGTTGAATGGTTTTGGTAGTAATGGGGCAAAGAGGAGGAGGAAGTGGATATGATGGTTGGGGAGGTGAGGGCAAAAGGATGATGGTCAAGCACATCTATAATTGAGTTGAAGGATCATACAAAAATCCTTTGAGATCTTGTTGTCATCTTTGGAAACCTATAAAATCAGGAAACTAGATTTTGATATACTGAAGAATTCAAAAGTATATTGAATAATTCTTATTGCAAGAGATGGAAAAACTAGAATAGGGATCAGGAAACAAATAACAGACAGAAAATAGAGAAGTAAGAAAATCCTCTGCAAATATGTGGTGAAGAAGTCACATAAGATTCCTGAAGAATGTTGTCTAAGAGCTGGGACCTAATGTTTAACTAAATCGGGAATCAAAATTAGATGAGAAAACTTTCTAAATCTATGTTATTAGAATCCACTGGAAGACTGCAAGAAATCTGGATTAAATGCAGAATAAGATAAATATAAAAAGTTTTATAAAACAATGCTATTAATTGCTGTTTACTTTCCGTGATATTAGATTTTGGTAGAAGTTCCTTAAACTAAGAAAGGAATTATTAAAAAAATCATTAGCTTAATGTTGTTCCATGATGGCACAAGTAAGATGAAAAATGCCGAGGCATCAGCTGGACACTCTTCCTGTTACCAATCCATATCTCTTTTACAAGTAGAGTATTTTAAGTTCCCTGGTTCTCCCACACTATAACTGACAAAACTCTCTCTCGCTCTCACATATATAACAAAAAAGTCAATGTTGCCTGCAAAATGTGTGCATGGATCCTCAGAACTTTTCAATATTAGGATCATGAAACCATTATCCTTCTCATCTTCACATTCACTAGGCCCCACCTTGAATACTGTGGTCCCCTTACAAAATAAGAAGACATAATGAGGATTGAACACCACAAAGATCAATCACTAAAAAAATAAATGGCATGATGGGACTTGGTTATTGAGCTGAAACTCCATTTTATACAACACAACCTAGTCTTGGGTGAATTGTAAACATAATACCGATAGCGTTCGGATAATATTGGTGGAATATTTTCAACATGGGGCAAATAATGTATCACTCATGGTTGCGTCGTATAAAATAGAGTTTCAGCCCAATAAGTAAGTCCCATCATACCATTTATTTTTTTAGTGATTGTTCCAATGCACGGACACACTGCACCCAGGACTTACCATCCAATGTATTTCACCTTTCTTTTCAACATTGTAGGATGTGATTTGGGGGAAATTTGGCTGTAATTTCTAGCAGGTTGCATGTCAGCCTCTGAAGTAAAGACTCCTTCATAGAGACTCACACTTCTGAGTATGTGACTCCTATTCTTGAGGACATGGCACAATCCACTCTTGACTGGAGACTCACACTCCTGAGAAAAGGCTGCTCACAATTTTTGAAAAGAGTCTCTCATCCTACAGCAGAAGTATACTCTGTCATTAATGAGTAGAAAGTCCCGCTTCAGAGAAGAAGCCTCCCCCCCACCAGTCTTGAGCAGAAGCTACTAACCCTGAGTAAAGACTCACACTCTTGAATGAACACTTCTACATAAAAAGAAAACAAAAAAAAAAGAACGTTTCTGTATTTTCAAAATTTGCCTCAGTTATTGAAGAACGTGTTTGTATTGTTGAGTTTCTAATGAAATATTGATTTCTAACTTTGGAACAATGTATCAAATTTGGTGGAAGGATATAATTGATTAAATCAACAACAGTATTTGACTGATCCTTTATTTCATTGACCTTGGAGGGATGAAAGGCAAGGTCGACCTCAGCAGGATTTGAACCCAGAATTCAAAGAGCTTCCACAAAGTAATGCAACTAAAGTATTTCCCATCTAAATAACTGCGTCCCCACCACCCTGACTAATTTAATAGTAACAACTCAAACACAAAATGGGAATCCTAATTATTTTTCTGCCAGATTAACTCAAACTAGTAACGAGCTTTGTAGGAAAAATTGATGAGATGCCAAAGCAACATTCAAATTGAAACCATCTCAATAACACTAACATGTGTGTGTATGTGTGTGCATGTGTGCATGTGTGAGTGTGTGTGTGTGTGTGGATGTGATGATCATTTTAATGTTAACTTTTTCACACTTGCATGGGCAAATATCATTTGTTGAGGCAGGTTTTCTGTGACTTGCTGCCCTTCCTGATGCTATCTCTCATCTGTTTCCAAGTAAGGTAAATTTTTTTTCCCCTGGTCGGACATGTTTCCATAAAAGATTAGAAAGGAACCACACTGCTTTTATGATTGTGACACTCATTTACAATAATCTCGTGATATCAAGTCAAGGAAACAAGCATCAACACACACACACACACACACACACACATGCACACATGCACACACCTAAGATGCTATGCAATGGGAGACTGGAAGCCAAAGTACATAGTTATGAAAGAAATCCTCAACCATGCATCCACACCAACATCAATCCACAGCCATGCTTGTGCTACAAATAAATTTTACAAGGAAAAAGTTGACAACGATTTCAAAGTTTTGGTTTGTTCACCATCACCAGACTTTGCAATATTTAGATTCTTTTTGACTTTATATAGTCTTTGGGAAGTCTTTTCGTTGGAGTCATGTGAACTGATAATTGGGTGCAGTATACAGAGGCTGGGGGGAAGTGTGTAGAAAGTAGGATAATGGAAGGAAAGTATCTGATAGAGTGTTATTGGGAAGATATTTTGTTTGGTTTGTTGTGGGTCTATGTTATTGTTTTTGACTTAGTCAAGCATGAAAGTAACTGTGTAAAGGTTTGTCACATTCAGGTTTATGAAATTTAGGTCACAACATTCTGTGTGTACAAAGAATGGCTTTGGATGAAATTAGCTGGCCACCCAGCATTGGCTTTGGTACAACACCAATCCTATGACAATCTGACATATGCTGGACACTCAAGGAATCATCTATAAACTCTATATAAAGCCAAAAAGCTTTATATACTCAAGTAGAGCTCAGTCTGACAAATGTGAGAAAGCAAAAATTCGAAGTCCCTGTCAATTGCTTTCCTTGTAAAAGCTCAAACTTTTGCTCCACTAAAATTTATAAAGTAATCTATACATCTATTTAAGATTAAATTGTTTTATGTATATAACTTGACATAAAAACAAACACTAATTATCTATCTATATATCTATCTATCTATCAATCTGTCTGTCTGTCTGCCTGTCTGCGTCTGTTTGTCTGTTTGTCTATCTATCTCTCTATTCATATGCATACACACAATGTGTGTGTACATAAACCTCTGTGTATGTGGTATTACTGATATATCTGTAGCTTTATGAAAATCCAGATGATTTATTGCATACATGTCGAAATTTATTAAAGGAATTATTTCTGAAATAACAAAAAATATCCAGACTATTAGAGTCAGTTTACGCAATGAAATTTATGTATAAAGGAAACGCCAGCCACTCTAAGACATCGTAGCATTACATCAATTGCAATGGGCATGTTTAGTTTTTAGTCAGGCATAGAAGAAGGATTGCAATGATGTAGACCCTAGACCCTAGAAGGAAAATGGAAAAGGAAGGGCTCGCTCAAGAATAGCTGATATTGAATATGTTGGTGTATTCAGAAGCCATCTTCTGCTGGAATATTCCCTCATTCTATTCCTATCTTTTTACTGCTGTCAATTACATTTCACTTTGGCCATGCTGGAGTGCTGTATTAAAGAGCACAGTTGGTTATAGCAACTGCAGTACTTGACTGGTACGATTCCAAAAAATAAAAAGCTAAGTTAGACTGGGTGGGATTTGAACTCACAATGTAATGTAAATTCAAATATCAGAGGGTATCTTTTCAGTCGTTCTTTTGATTAATCTCTCAATTGCTTTGTGTGTGTGTGTGTGTGTGTGTGTGTGTGTGTGTGTGTGT
>NC_068985.1:86191037-86193659 GCF_001194135.2 Octopus bimaculoides
GTGTGTGTGTGTGTGTGTGTGATGTAATGAATAAAACCAAGAAAAAAGGCAAGACAAGGCAAGACACGATGCTGAAACACTGATGATGGTGATGATGTTTCTTTCAAATGTTTCTTTGGTTGCTCATCAGGATTTGATTTCCAAAGCTGAACATGTGACTCCTCAGTTGAAACGGTGATTGTGTTAGAATTGTATCCCATACTTACATTAAGAAAGAACCCAAAATTTCATTAATCACTTCACTTTAAAAGCCATCAAGCTTTTGATTAAACATTTTCAAGAAACTTGATAAATGTAGCTTCTAAAAGCCACTCAATGAAATGACTCTCACAGAAGCAGGATAAAATTCCTGTCGTCAAAGAAGACTTCGAAAATAAGGCATACGAAAGGAAAACGTTTTAAGACATGAAAGCAGCTAATTAATCAAGTGCCTTTGATATGGGGATTCTAATAAGGAATAATTCTAAACATTTGTGAAAGGTTGAGCATGAAAGAATAAAGAGAAAATACGCCAGGAATAAAATAGGAATTCTTAAAAGTTGATAATTGAGGTAATAAGTTAATTTATTGAAACTGAACTCAACCAAAGCTGATCATAGTTTGGAAAATTGCACACAGCTCAAGAAAAAGAGGGCTTAATTGAAACATTACCATTGCTAATGTAATTATAATCTTCGTGTTTTTTTATCGATTTATTTTAATCAAATATTTTGACAGGATGGTTTATTACATTACTACGTTCTGATAATGAAAACTTGTCATTCATATATATTTATAGTTTACATCTCCATATAAGGGGGGAACCAAAATGGCCTCTTTGAGAAAACTTATGATCAAAAAATGTTACAACCATCATCATCCCAGATATAGTTTCAGATATAGTTTGTACAGGACCACATTGTCTTATGTGTCCTTTGTTTTCTATTCTGGTTTGATGAGACCTGAATGTGATTTGGCAGCTATTTCTAGCAAGTCTAGCAAGACGACAGACAGGTTTACTATTGGCTTGTAGTAGTAGTAGTAGTAGTAGTAGTAGTAGTAGTAGTAGTAGTGGTAGTAGTAGTAGCAGTAGTAGTAGTAGTAGTAGTAATTGTTGGCTGAAAGTGTTATTACTAGTTGAAATTGTTATGCAGCTCTCTATGTTTAGCCTCTTCACTGAGCAGAGACTTATTATCAAAAGCTTTCCATCCATAGCCATCCCATCTTGGACTACATCATCCAAACTTATTGCACCTTGGGAGGGTCATTATGCCAATAATAAGCGCATGCACTGATTCTGTTTCACTTCTTTGATTATTATTATTAGATCAATTAATCAACTTGTTAACCAGTTAATTCCTTGATTGATTAAATTGTTCAATTGATCAGTCCGTTGGTTTGTCAGAGGTCCTTTGTGTTGGTAAAACCACCCTAACTCCATCACACAATGATGACACATCTTTCAATATGTTTTCACACCAAGCATCTTGCCAAGCAAACACAAAAACCTAAATTATTTTTCTTTTATTCTTTTATTTGTTTCAGTCATTTGACTGCGGCCATGCAAGAGCACCACCTTTAGTCGAACAAATTGACCCCAGGACTTATTTTTTGTAAGCCTAGTACTTATTCTATCAGTTTCTTTTGCCAAACCGCTAAGTCACGGGGACATAAACACACCAGCATCGGTTGTCAAGTGATGGTGGGGGAACAAATGCAGACACATACACACAAATATATATATATACGATGGGCTTCTTTCAGTTTCCATCTACCAAATCCATTCACTAGGCTTTGGTTGGCCCGAGGCTATAGTAGAAGACATTTGCCCAAGGTGCCATGCAGTGGGATTGAACCCAAAACCATGTGGTCAGTAACTAAGCCACTTACTGCGCAGCCACTCCTGCACCTATGCTGATTTTACTGTGTGAGAGAAATAAGAAAATTAATATAATTTTGGTCTTCATTTTTGAAGCTGGTAGACTTGTGATATGAGAGACATTTGGCTGTTGTTTCTAATTTATAGAATGACCAAGTATCAACTCCCTTATCTTTGCTGCAAAAGTTTTACTGTTTAGCAATTAGTCTGTAGTGGTAATACGTTAAATGATGATGACGGTTTCTGTGGGGTAGGGCCATACCAGTAACAATGATGATGACTAAGGTTCATGATGGTGATGATGATGAGGATGAAGATAAATGATGATTATGATGACGATGATGATATTTGTGGTGGTGATGTTGATGATGGTAGTGATGATGGCAATGAGTATGATGGTGGTGGTGGTGTTGATGATGGTGATGATGATGAGGATGATGATATTGATGAAGAAAATGAGTTATGACGACAAACAATAATGGTGCTTATGAGGGTGATGACATCATCAGCAATTACAATGATGATGATGATGATGATGTTGACAATGAGTATGAAATTGATGATGATGATGATGATAAGGTTATGGCCCATTCTAGATTATTAAAATATTAACCAGTAGACCATGTAATATCAGGAAGCTTGTTATACAATGGAAAGAGTGCGTATATGTGTGTATGTCTGTGGGTCTGTGCATGCTTGTGTGTGTGGCTTTGTGTGTGCATGTGTTTATGTATGTGCTAGCGCATGTGTGTTTCTGTGTGTTT
>NC_068985.1:86193979-86198475 GCF_001194135.2 Octopus bimaculoides
ATACACACACATATATAAATGCATAAATTCATACATATAAATACACACACACACACAGACATAAATACATGTGTGTAAATATCCAAACATATAAAGACATACACATATAAATGGAAATACAAATACACATAAATAGATACACAAGTACACATACATGCATAAATAAATACACACACATATAATAAAAACATAATAAAAACACAAAACACACACATATATCAATATGCATACACACATATATAAAAGCACTTATGCCTATGTAATACACATTCACACACAAATATAAATACACCGACACCTATACATGAAAATACACATGTGCATATAGAAACCAACACGCATAAATACACACATTTACATATAATACACATAAACACATTGGCATAGAAATATATACATAGACACACACATGTATAAATAGACATGTACGTATGCACTTGTATACATACACACATCAAACTAAAAAAAAAAACAATAAATAAACAAAATGAGGGGAAATGAGAAAAATAAATAAAAAAACTATAAACAGAATTCATTTCCAGTCTCGGTTATTTTATGACATTTCACACAGAATAGAAGTAATAATATTAATAATAATAATAATAATAATAATAATAATAATAATAATAATAATAATAACAACAATTAATATTAATAATTAATAATAATGATAATAAATAATAAATATTAATGATAATAATAATGATTTCATTTATTTGCCACAAGGGCTCAGGATGAGGGGGACAGTACAGACATAAAGTGTGGGGGTTTAATGAAATGATAAAATGAAAGAAAGAAAGAAAGTATACACGGTATAGACTGATAAAAGAAGGGACAAATGCATAGAATACAAAGGTAAAAAAAAACAAAAAAAGTAACGGGGAGGATGATAGAGATGTGGAAGGCCTCTAGGGATAATCGAGGAATTTCACTGTCCGAGATTTCCCTGAAACCCCAGGAGCAAGTGTCCCCTCCAATCCCTTCTCTCTGACTCACAGGTTTACACTTAGAGCGGCGCCATCCACTCTTACCATTTTCGCAACTTCCACCCGTCTTTTAATAAACTCACTCGGGGACAACACCTCCCTTTCCACTCTCAATTTCCTCTCCACTCAGAATAATTGTTCAGCTGATGAAGGGAAATAACCCCAAAATCACAATACACAGGTATTGTTTTGAGCTGAGTGGGGGTGCTAGATTCCCTTGTTTGAAAATATAAGGACACAGATCGTGTCATATAACCAGCTGGAGACGATGTCTCCTGGGGCTAAATTACAGCAACATTCGTCCTAAACCAGGACTACCATGTTATGTTGGCAAACAATCTTTACTCCAAAGTACTGTTGCTGAATATCTCTCGTTGTGAGATTTACAAATAGTAATTTCCCTAGGTAGAAAGCTTTCGAGTGGCCCTTATTACTGTGTGTTTAACAGCCAGGGTTTCTGTCACACACCCCCAACCTCATTGCCTTTCTCTCTAAATCCACCATGGAATAAAGTTTTGGGATTGCTTTGTATTGTTTGAGAGACATCAGAACATGTATATCCTTGCAGAATCCCCTTAACCATACTTATCATTCCATTTACCTTGGGGTTCATCATCTGCCCTTACTGAGGTACAAAGTGACAATGAACCAATGTTGATACCAATGGCCTTTGCTGTGCCCCTAATGTTATGTTATTCCTTGTAATGTGGCATCAACCACATTAGCCAAGCATATGGCACATCATTTCAACCTGTTTTTTATCACACTTATCCTCAGATTTGAACTCTAAATCCACACTGCTTCTTAATCTATCAATCATCTAAAGCTTCTTTAACTGTTTCTTTGATGGCTATGAAAGCCCTTGCTCCTCCCCCTACACCTCTTATAAAGCAAAGTTATGTTCCCATCTTTTTTTGTCCAATGTTGCATAAATTCCCCCAGGAAAGAGGTAAACTCTTTGGTGACATGCTGCTGCTGCCATACATCTTTCTATGACTGGAATCTATCCATGTCTAAATCCTCCCTTTGGCTTGTAATGCTGGCAAATGATTTGCTTCTAGTATTCATACTCAGATACAAATTTGAGTTATTGTTGTTGTTGTCGTTATCTGTCATGTTTATGTCATAACAAATTCGTATTTCCTATTATCAAATTATGACTGTTTGTGTTTGCAAGTATATCTGTTTGTTTTGTTTTCATCTTTCATTGATATTTTTTTTTCAATTCTATTTATTCTTTGCAAAATTCACTTGCATTTCTATAAAAGATATTCTAACATTTCCTTTAGTGAGGTGGCAGTGTATCTGATGCTACTTTCATTCATTCTACTACCTCATCCTGCCCCTCACATACTAAAAACCATCTTGAATAATGTAAACAAAGAAAATTTCAGTAAAAAATGTCCAAGAAACAGATATTTTGTCTACCCCAGATACTGGGATAGGTGTTCCAACATTTCAAAGTCATCTGCTTGGAAAATAATTCAAAAAGGAAAATAATTTCCTCCAGTATAGCTTGGTAATAATCCAGTTCTCTCTAAACATGCCCAGAACACAACAACCACAACCTTTTCTTCCATAGGCACAAGGGTAGAAACAAGGGAAACAACAGAGAATTGCAAACCCATTTGATAGTGAAGTGGACAGAAAGGAAAGTGAAGAAATTGTGATATATCAGGACCTAACCAGGCAGAAGAAGAGATTGTGGAATATAAATGTGACAACAGTTCCAGTGCTAATTGGTGTACTTGGCAGGACACACAAACTGTGACTGAACAGACATTGGAACAGAGACATATATTGTCAACCAGCAACAAAGTGTCATCCTGTATTCTGCAAGAACCCTGAGAAAGATTCTTGAGATTTGAAGAGACTTATTATCACCAGACATCAGGATAATGTCCCTGCTTAGGAAAGCAGCATGTAATAATGATGATAATAATGATGATGATGATGATGATGATGATGATGATGATGATAATGATGATCTTCTCAATAGTAATAGTTTTCTCTGTATTGTTCCAAATTTAGAATATGTACTGCTGAATTCCAATGTTTTCCAGCCAGTTAAGTCACAGTTTGTACGCTGTGCCAAATGCACCAATTTCCACAAGGAAATTTGTCACTTTTGTATTTCACGTCCTCTTCATCTGTCTCTGATATGGTTCTGATATTTCACAATTTCTTCATTTTCCTCTGTGTGCTGCAGAAAAAATTCTTACTGAAGGTGCCATGCTGTGCTATAGACCCTGGACCTGGTACTTATAGTAAGGTTCTTTAATTTTTACTTTTTTATTTTTTCAGGTAATTTTACTTTTATTTATTTATTCTTACTTCAGTTTTCCAGTCAAGCATGGACTAAAGAAATGTATTACTGTGCTTATGTTTTATAGTTGGAAGTCCTCCCCTTTTTTATCAAGCAATGGATCTCTAATTTCATATGTCTTCATAGGCACCAGCTCATGAAGAGAACGGATAACTGTGTCACAGCTTGTAGTTCATGGATATTGGAGAATATGTTAACAATCATACAGACACAAACATGTGTGTATACACGCACACACACACTCACATATAGTGCCCCTCTACCTAATTTACTCACAAGGCTTTGGTTGAACCCAACTATAGTAGAAAACACTTACCCAAGGGGCTATGAAGTGGAACTGAACCAGAAACAACATAGGTAGGAAGTGAGTTCCTTAACCACCAGGCTATGTATGCAGCTATTAATGTTTGGCAATGGGTTGGGGACAGATGGAATTGAGAATAATGTTTGATTACACAAACACAGAACTAATAATGTTTCTTAGATTGTTCTGTGTGACAAAACCATTCAGAGAAAAGAGAGACAATAAATAAATAAACAAATAAATTCATAAACAAGTTTTTGCTTGTGAAATTATGATGCCAAAGTGATCTTGGTGAACTCACATTTTACAAGTCATGAAAAACAAAATTATAGAAAAATTTAATAGAACTTAATTAGTGCTTATGTATACATATATGTATTTTTTATGTATGAGTGTGTCTCTTTCTCCCCCTCTCTCTCTCTCTCTTTCTTTCTCTCTTTATATATAAAGTGTCAGCATTCATTGTCTGGTATATTATTTTGTGATCTTGTCATTTTGTTGTATCATTATTTTCTTTCCTCATTGCTGTAAACCACATCTAACTGCACAAACTTATTATCTGTCTATCTATCTATCTATCTATCTATCTATCTATCTATCTATCTATCTATCTATCTATCTATCTATCTATCTAGCTAGCTAGCTAGCTAGCTATCAATCAATCTATCTATCTATCTATCAGTCTGTCTGTCTGTCTGTCTATATACAAATATATATATTTGTGTATATGTATTTAAGTATGCGTGTATATATGTTTGCTTTGACTTTCCTCAAAGGAGATAATTCACAAAATAAGATCAGTAAAATGAAATTTTAACTCGTAAATAATTTTGAATGTATATGTGTATTTGTGTGTGTGTGTGTGTACTTTTGTATGTAT
>NC_068985.1:86198584-86207747 GCF_001194135.2 Octopus bimaculoides
TATATATATATATATATATATATATCAGAATGCAAATGTGGTGGAAAATTAACGACAGCTGTTTCAGTAGAATTTTATTGATGTATTCATAGATTACATCAGAGCAGATAATCCACAATCTTCAGTGGCATCTTACGGGTTGATGTATCTAGATTCTAATGAGCCCCACAGCTAATCTATCTATCCATCTGTCTGTCTACATGCGTACATACACACACACACACATTCAAAATCAGAAAACGAAACTTGAAATTTGATTGCAAATTGTTTTTTATTGTTACATAATAAATTGTACAATCTTTCCAACCCATACCAGCATGGAAAGTGGACGTTAAACGACGATGATGAACGATGATGAACGATGATGATTTACACATGTTTTACTCATGTACACTGGTAATATTTACAAAGACAGTTGCATAATTGCCCTATAACACCAGATCATCAGAAGAAAACAGTAATTTATTCCAGTGAGGGTTACCAACATCTGTTGATAGGCAGATACAAACCCAGGTCTCTAAATATGTCTATTATCCTCTAAATTTAGCAGCAAAAGAAAGAAATTTGACTCGTTTATTTTATCAGTTAGAGGGAATATGGATAGGTTTTGAAAGGAACATTCAAGTTACTGCTGACAAATTTTTAAGGTCCAAGTAAAAGGTCACATACTTATTTCCCTTGAAGCCTACACACATGGATGTATGCGATAGGTAGTGGAATTTTAAGTTCTCACTCACCTGTGTATATAAGCATTTTGTGACCAACATGAAAGAATTTTTCCTTAATCAGTGTATCTAGAGTGAATTGAGCATTCTAGGTCATGTATAAGTCTTCTTTTAACTATTGGCCATATAGGGCTATTATATTGGACTCAATGGCCAAATAGGGCTATCAACCTTAAGGGTTTAATTAGTCAAATTGACACTTGTATTTACGTTTTAAAGTCTGAACTTATTCAACCTCTAATTGCAGGAGTGCTAAGTTTTGGAGTTGTAAAGAGACCTACACGTGTTTTTGAATGGTGAGAGACACTCTCACACATATATTCAGACACACATACTCTCACACAAATCTGCTAGTTGTATGTTAGACCGAGGAAGTCTAATAATAGAGAAACATGTCTGAAGTTGTTCCTAAAACAAATATCAAACATGCTACTCTGGTGCATATTTTCATTTAAGTTTTGATCTAATTGAAATTACAATGTTCTTTCCCTTACAGCTCTTAACAATAATTATCATTAACACTAATATCGTTTCTTCTCATTACTGTTGTAATTTCAATTAATCAGAAGTTATTTTTCCCTCCTTAATTATATGGGACCCCGCTAATTAACTACATAAGAACCATTATTTCATCTAAAATAATTAAAATAGGGCTTCACCCCAAAAATAGTGTTGCCTACCTCTGCATTTTTGTCTAATTATTTAGAGAATGATTATGTCATTAGAAAGAATATAATCCTAACTCTTGACTCTCTACAGAAGTATGCCATAATTTTAAAATTACATTTTTCACGCAATAGGCACCTGGAGTATTATCCTCTAGTCATTTTCTAAAACTACAGCTCCACTCTGCCTCCCCTCACAACAATTGTTATACATGTCAGGTTATTCTAAGAACTAATTAATGGTTAGACAATACTTCCCCAAGGATCTCAAAACAATCAAACTTATTCACTGCTGCACTTAATATTTAATTAAGTTCAAATTTATAAAAAATATTCAAGTTATCTCCCCTGGATTCTTTTTGTCAGAATTACTCATTTTTATCACTGTTATCATCACTTATGATGTTTACTACATCAACTATAACTTGTCTTAACAGTTTAAAGCAGGTAGGGCATTTGATACCTGTAGGTGATTTACAGGTACTCTTATAATCACACACAAGCAGATGCATATATGTATATATAGATACACACACATACTCATAAATATATATACATATTTATATAGATGCATATATATGTATGTGTGCATATATATACATACGTACAAATATATTTATCATGGTAGACAAATGGAAGAGGAGTGCTCAATACATACAAATGTATATGTAAGTATATATCAAGCTGACATTGTGCAATGCAGCCAAGCAGTCCAACCCATGGCAGCATGCAAAACAGATGTCAAGTGATGATGATGATGATGATGATGATGATGATGATGATGATGATGATGATGATGATGATGATGATATCCTTGTAATTAAACTATAAAGAAAGTTACATAAGAAACTCAAAATCGGAAAGATTCATGTGCTGCATGAAAATCTCAAATTTTGAGTTAGTTAAGTTGCTGTAGAGATAACTAAAATATATACATATATATATATACACACACACACACACACATATGTATGAATACATATGTGGAGTGTGTATGTACACACACATATAAATATATGTGTGTGTATATGTGTATATACATATACATGTACTAATGTGATTGCATATATATATATATATATATGTGTGTGAGCGAACACTTTACAATGAAGTAGAGAAATTTGAAAAGACAACACGAAACCGGTTATTTCTCAAAATACAATGTTTATATACCAAAAAGATTTTATAACATTTTTCTGACATAATTAAATATATACTTTAACCATGTAACACAAGCCTTCTGTAGTTTTTTCACTCTTATTATCTTTTATATATATATATATATATATATATATGCGTGTATAATGACTTTCTCAATGAAGTAGATGAATTAACCATGAAAGCAGTTAAAAACTAACAACACATTCAATTCTGTATTTTGAAAAAATAATCATGAAAATAATTCGAACAAAAAAGAAATATTTCATATTAGGCGTGTTTCACAATTGCAGAAATAGCAAAAAAAAAAAAAACTATTGTCATTGAAACACAAAAGAATTGGAGGAAATTATGCCATTGTGATATATACAGCTAATATCCTATAAATATATAGGAACAAGTCAGCTAGAGATATTGCAGGCAGTGGAAAGGAATGGTTAAATAAATATATATATAAATAAATATATATGTCTCACATATCCAGATACACATCCCTTTCCTACTCACATATATACACACAGCCATCATTATATATATTTATACACAAATACAAATATATCTATATATGTTATTCTGTCAGTATCCTATATATACATACAGACACATACACACTTATAAAGGTGTTTGTGTATGTTTGGAGATATAGGGCTGTAATATAACAATATTTATACTAATTGTGAGCATTATTGAAATATTACTTTCATCTGATACTAGGGCAATATATCACAGGGTAAGCTCAGAGTTATATTGGAATGGTTTTAGATTACACATGCACACACACACACACACACACACACACACACACACAAACAGCTATTCTTCAAAGTGAAGAATCTAAGTAATCAGTGATCACTGATATTCCTAGGATTTGCCCTTGATGGGATTATATTTAATTTATCTTATATTTGCATTCAGTGAGATAAAAATAGGCCTCTATACTAATAGAATATGGACAGATAGATACTATATACCTTCATACATACACACAAAGAAAATACACTTACATATATACATACATTGCAAAACAAAAAACTTAATCTACTGAGTGACTTTTTTTACAATGTAAAGAATACTACATTGGTGAAACTGGAATGGAACTATATGACAAATGTACACAAACAGCAAATTAAAGAGCCCTCTGTCAGAAACACCACTTGCAGTGAACACATCGCATCATGCAGAAAGGGAAAATTCACAGTCTCCCACTTCTTTAAGTTATGGTCGGACAATGAACATTTTCAGAAATATAAAGAATTTTTCATTAGAAAGTAAAAACCACTACTGAACATTAAAAAAATGATATTCCACCCCCACCCCACACCAATAATGGGATTCCCTCTTTGTTTTTTTTTTATCGAAATAGAAGTGGATGACACCCACACTTTCAATCATTCGATCATTAAAGGAAAGAACAACCCTCAGAGATACTCAACCATTTCACTAACCCTGCCTCCCCACCAATGTACATGTAAACTTAAAGTATACAAATGTGTGTGTGTGTGTGTGTGTGTGTGTGTGTGTGTATGCATGTGTATGTAGGTGTATATAAATATAGAGGTGTGAATGCATGTGCAAATATATGAGTTCGTATGTGCTAGAAAATGTGTGTGTGTGTATATGTATGTCTATGTATATATATTTTATTTATATTATCATATGACTGAATGCCATGCATCCATTTCCAAGTAAGTTTATCTCTCTCTCTCTCTCTCACACACACACACACACACACACACATATATATATATATATATATATATATATATATATATATATATATACACATATACTTTTGTTTATATGTAGGGAAGTAAATATGTGAGCTAGCATGATCTCCCCACCCCCACCTTCACTTCCAAACCAATATAAAAATTACATTTCTATCAACAAACATTCCAGAGCTAACCTTATTTTTTTTACTATCTGCTATCATCGCCTTTTAATCAAAAGACATGTATCGTAACACTTCATTAACACCCACCCCCTCCCACACCGACACACCTAATCTCATCTCTAGCATAGAAAATTACCAAAGCTTCACTTTATGAAATTAAGCTAGTTGATTCCGCCATAAGAGAATTTGAAAAACATCTGACCATTATATTTTTCACCAAATGTCAACTAACCAAATGGAACCAGCATTAGGGCACTTTCACAGGCCCTTCACAAAACACTCCTTAAACACTCTACCACCTCCAAATTCTACCCTCAATCAATTTTACCATTCTCTATTCTCTTTCAGCTCTTGTTCACCAACACTTTTTTTACTCCCACACTTATTGACAAACATTATGTCATTAGTTCTTCTCTTGTACTATGGTAAGTCAACCCCTGAGGGAATGATAGGAGGAAGAATTCCAGAAGGATGACGTTACATGAAGGAAGGACTGGATACACTGATTAGTGTGGGGCCAGGGGATTTGGACACAGCAAGGCTGATGGGAGGAGAGATGAATAGAACATGAATGCCTGAGTGGTGGTGGTGTGAGTGGAAGTTCATGAGTGGAGATGCATGAGTGGAAGTGCATGGCTGTAGCCAGCTATGGCGATAATGGTCATGGTACAAAAGACAGAAAGATGCAAGTGGACATGTATGGGTCAGAGCATGGAATGTGTCTGTTAGTAAATTTATACCAATAATTCAGGTGACCTTTTGTTGGATGTGCTTTAGGATGTCTGTGTATGCAGCAGCAATATTCTATTGTGAACCTCAGCTGAACTTTGTAATGTCCCAGCAACTGTTGCAGAATGAGTAAATATATTGAATAATATATGTATTTTGTTTTACTTATAAGTCCTGTTTTGGTGGGGATTTTCAGGTGATGGTAGTTAACAAGTGCAGCTCTAGTATTAACGTCTTTTACTGCAGTAATATGGCAACCCATTGCAAGCTTCTGGTTGGCTTCATCATGTTTATGGTCAATGTCAGTTAGGAGACTGTGTAAACCCAATGAATCAGTCTGATGCTTTTAGGTTTCTATGGTGATTATTCTAATAAAACTTACTTTCATGACAGCAGTTCTACATTAACTCAGTTTTCTTCTTTAGAGTTCCTGTGATTTTAATATTTCAAACTGTTTCCTAAGAGATTGCAGAAGGTTTTTGCAATGGAATATGTTGTACCATGAAGATGCATAATTTTTAGTCTCTCTAAATATCTTGAGAGTGAGAGCGAGAGCTATGGCATTCTCTTTACTTGTGGATGTGTGATTCGTTTAATGACATTTACAGATCCTGTCTATATGTCAGTTATTTACAATTTAGAAAATACTACCCATCACTATTTCAGTTGCATGTCAACTTGGACATAAATGTTTTAAAGTTAATTTTCAGTGCATGGTTGCTAGCTGTATGTCGATTAACACACACACACACACACACACTCTCTCTCTCTCTCTCTCTCTCTCTCTCAATAACACTAATCCTCATCACCATCATCAACATTTAACATCTGTTTTTCATGCTGGCATGGGTTAAATTGACTGAAGCTGACAAGGCCAGGAGCCACACCAAAGTTTCATTATCCGTTTTGGTATGGTTTCTATTATACAACTGGATGCCCTTCCTAATACCAGTAGCTTTACAGAGTGTACTGGATGCTTTTTATGTGGCACCAGGAGTGTAATTATTGTGAGATGTCAAGACAAGGAAACACAAACACATAAAGGGCTTCTTTCAGTTTCTGTCAACCAAATTCACTCGCAAAGCTGTCTTTATTTAGCGTTACATGGTAGAACATAATTGGTAAAAGTGCTGCCCTGTGGGATTGAACCTGGAACCACAAGATTAGGATGCAAACTTCTTAACCACATAGTGTCATGCCAGCATGTACACACACACACACATACACGCGCACACACACAAACACACACACACACACACACACACACACACACACACACACACACACACACACACACACACACACACACACACACACACACACACACACACACACACAGAAACAGAGAGAGAACTGGATTGGTGAACATGTGTGTCTATAAAGAAAGGAAAACTACTTGATACATAAAGCAGGGTTTGTACATTTTATTTTTTCTTTCTGAATTTCAAGTTGTGGCTTATTTAAATAATTACAAAAAAGAAGCCCTGAATTGAGATAAAAGCAAACATGGATGTAAACTCTTTGAAATATGATTAATCATCAAAGTTTGATGAGTTGCCAATAACTGTGGGGAAACAACAAAGTTTCTGTCACTCTGTTGTTTATGACAACAAGTGTTCCGGTTGATTGGGTCAATGGAACTGTCTGCTCCTGAAATTATTGACAGAGCAGTTCACAGACATATGCACCCTTTACATAGTTGTCAGGGAGATTTAGCATGACACAGAGTGACAAGGTCAGCCCCTTTGAATTACAGGTACTACTCATTTTTGCCGGCTGAGTTGGCTGGAGCAATGTCAAAGTGTCTTGCATAAGGACCCAATGTGCTTCTGGGTTTCAAAATCATAACCTTGTCATCATGAGCTGAATTCCCTAACCACCCAGCCACACACCTCCACTAAACTACAAACTTATTTATTCAGTTGCACTACAAAGTAAACATGATACAAGCATCTGTTTCCATGGTAATATTTTTTCATATTTTCATTTCTTCCATTTGTCATTTGTTAAAAATAGAAAAAGGGCAGGGAAGGTGAGCATTATTAGTAAAGTTTTACCTGAGATTAATAACTGAGATTAATAACTGATTGGTTACTTTTAGGGATTAACAGATTCATTTTTAAAACAGATTTATTCAAGCCTATTTTAGCAAATAGATATTGATGGCAGTGTCTGTTAATAATCAGCAATTCTGAACCTTTTGTTTAGAAATGTTGACAGTTATAAAAGGATGTTAGATAAAGATTATACCTTCCAGAGCTATTCATGCAAGGAAGCATATTCTATCATAGACCAAACGATTCTCTAACTCTTAATATTATCATCCTTTAATCTTGTGATATAGTTGCATTGTGAGGTAGTGAGTTGCCTTTGTGAATGTATACATATGTTGCGAGAATCTTCATTTGAAATGATTTTCAGTAAGCCCTACGGGCAAAAGAAATTTGAGTGTGAGTACACACACACATCATATATAATAATATAAAATCAGTGGTTTTGAGAGTTGAATACATATTTTTATTTATGTAGCCAACTGATTTCCATAGGATTACAGCCATAACATATACACTTATATATATATATATATATATATATATATATATATAACATCATTTATATGTATATATTTGTGTGTGTGTGTATGCACATGTATGTATATATGCATGTGTATGTGTGTGTGCATATATATATATTTACATGTATGTATGTATATATGTATATGCCTGATGGTGATGGACATGTTGACAGTGACAATGTTTCTGCTTTAAATAAACTTAGAAACGAAAAAGGGAACCAAAACCATAAAGTGGTTTATTCAGAAATATATTTTGGTGAGATAGAGGAAATTTAAACGTAGTTAATCAATTTTGAACATAGATTTATCATTGTGAGATAAGAAAACAAAAACAGCAAAAAAAAAAAAAAAGAAAACTAAGAGTGACGAGGAGATATATTTTTGTGCAATTTAATATATTATGTTATTACTTGGAGGAGACAGAATATCTCATGTGTAACAGATAAAAATTTTATCATATTCACTCTTGATTTTTCATTTTTATTTTGTTTTATGCTAAGTTATATATAAAGTATATACATACATAAGTGTGTGTGTGTATGTGTCTGTATTTTAACACCATTACATCACATACACACACACTCATATGTAATATTGAGTAGACGAACACAATTATTGTATAGTTATTTTCAAACACATACTCATGTATATATGTATGTATATGAATATCTATATACAATATACATAAAAATATACACTGTTATACATGACTGTTGTGTGTGTATGTGAGTGTCTGTGTATGTAGCTATACACCTAGAATATTGTTTAAATACAGATTCACATATACATATTTTATCGCCATTTACATACACAATATTACAGTAGCTGTGCATAAGTATATATGTACTTATTTAAACAGCACACACACATATATATACATTCATATTTAAATAACTTTACGATAAAAATGAAATTTATACATATATATAATTATACACACACACACACACATATATACATCTCTACGATGTTTGTATGTGTGTGTGAGTGGAGATGTCTTTTAATTGTCAATATATAAGGGAAGGATATAATGAAAAAACAATATAAAGTGGTTGTTCTCTTTTTGTCTTCTTTTACTTTTCATTTTCTTTATCTCTCTCCGCACTTAGACTTTCAAAAAAATTATGCAAATATTCACTGTGATCAATCCTATCTTAATCATCAATTAATTCAATGTTTATATATACCATCTCTCTATGTCTCTCTCCCTCTCTCTCTCACTCTTGCGTTCATTTTTTTTCTGTCACACATACACAACTCTCACACATTGTATAAATTGGTTTTGGCATGAAACTTGAGTAATGGAGGTGTGAAATTTTAAATTTTAGCATATTAATTTCTCTCTTTCCCTTGTGAGTCTGTGTGAGAGTGAGAGAGAGAGAGAGAGAGAGAGAGAGAGAGAGAGAGAGAGAGAGAG
>NC_068985.1:86207812-86215071 GCF_001194135.2 Octopus bimaculoides
GAGAGAGAGAGAGAGAGAGAGAGAGAGAGAGAGAGAGAGAGAGAGGGGGTGTGTGTGTGGGTGTGTGTGTGTGTGTGTGTATCTATCCAATCATCTATTTATCTATGCATGCATATACACACACACAGACTGGCACAAACATATACATTTATTTATAAACACACACACCTTGGTTAGCATGACATTTAAGAAATGAAGTTGATATTTCAAATTGTAAACACATAGCCACCTATACACTCACTACTCCATATCATGTGAATGTTTGTGTATGTTTGTGTGTGTGTATGAAAGAGAGAGAGAAAAAGAGAGAGTGAGAAAGAGTGAGGGAGGGAGTGAATGGGAAGAGAAGGAAAGAAAGAACATACAAATTCTAAGCAATTCTATTTCGAAAGAATAAAAGAGAAAATAGTGTTTGTAATGTCCAATAGTAGATTTCTGTCTGGCTGATTGCAATGGCATTTTATTAATTATGCATCTTATGGTTTGGGATTCAGCAGGTTGCCAAAATCAGGCCAGAATATAGCTTTGGTTTCTAAACATAATTATATGAGAGATGAATTCCACCCCTGGATGGGATAATAGTCTCCCAGGAATAACCATAAATTCTGCAATCACTTGTTGATCATGATAGTTGTGTGAACTGAGCCAGACAAAATGTCAGTCCCAGGAGGAGCACAACAAAACATGTGTAGTGGATTTGAACTCATATTTTGTCAGATGATAAAGTCATCTATTCATCCTCAGATTCCTGTCTCTTTACTGAAAAATTATTGAAACACTTTCAAATACTGCAAAGAACACAAGATTATCGACATTATTCCATACTCTCGTCCACACTTTATTCTACTCTTAGACGGGTGTTTTCTCTCAAAGGCTTCACAGACAATATGATCTTCAAGAAAAAGCAACAACAAAGCCCTGTATTTTATATCTTCACTCTGTATGTGCCTATAATAATTGGTGTGTTGGGAACAGTAAACGAAGACCTAGACAAATGGCTGAAGGGGATTGGAGTAGAATACCCTGTAGAGCTTCTACTGAAAGTTTATCTCTAAGGAACAGCAAAGATTATCAGGAGGGTTTTAAGCACTTCAAAGGCTGCCGAAAACTTGTGGATTTCTAAGGTTACATCATCCTTAGTATGATATTACTTCCAATCAGTTAAGATGAGAAGCCATGAGAGCCACTGCCTGGTACTGCATCAGGACATTTATTATTATTATTATTATTATTATTATTATTATTATTATTATTATTATTATCATTTCTGATTTCAGCTGAAAGCTAACAGCTTTGAGGGAATGAGAAAGAGTCAGTTGATATCATCGATCTCAGTACTTGATTGTCTCTTTATTTCACCGACCCTGAGAGAATGAAAAGGCAAAGTTGACATTGATGGGATTTGAACTTAGTCTGTGAAGATCCAGAAGAAATAGTAGAAAGCATTTTTGATTGGCACTCTAACGATTCTACCCTAACCATCTTGCCCAACTCTAGAACTATGCTTGAGGTTTGAATTCATACAAACCTATCTACCATGCTGTCTGTTTGTACTGCAGACAAACAAACAAACAAACCAACAAACAATACGTAACGATGACAATATCATGAGACATCACATCATCACTGGCAACTTCAACTTTCCATTTGGTGCTCATTTATATGACATAACTTAATTGCTATCTGGTTGCCAGCTGTTGCTAAGTTGCTGCTGTTGATGTTGTTTTAAACAAATCTCATGTGGTTGAATAGACAATGAGTGTGATATCTCTGTGTGTGAGTAGTAGTAGTAGTAGTAGTAGTAGTGGTTGTGGTGGTAGCAGTAGATGAAATTGCTGGGAAGATGAAACAGCTTTATGAAATGTGTGAAAAATCTCAGTGTAATCAAGATGAAGATGTGTGATGTAAATGGCAAGTGTGTGTGTGTGTGTGTGTGTGTGTGTGTGTGTGTGTGTGTGTGTGTGTGTGTGTGTGTGTGCGTGCGCGCGTGCGTGTGTGTGTGTGTGCATGAGAAGCACAAACACATCTGGAGTCTTATAAAGACTGTACTATTGTGTTATGTATGTAAACATGGAAAAGTCAGGCCCTGCAGGAGAACGTGTTCTCTCAGTACGTCAATGTTATCTCGCAAGAACTGCCACACTGAAAATTACCAATCACTTGGTACACTGGCAGAGAAAAGCTAAAGCTTTCAAAGAAGTTTGCAATGCAAGAATATGTAAGCAGAAAATAATTGGAAAATTGATGCAGATAGGTTCAATTCCACTGCACAGCACCTTGGGCTAATGCCTTCTTCCATAGTCGTGAATTTATCAATATTTGGTGAATGAAATTCAAATGAAGATAATTGTGTGGAGCTCACTGTGTGTGTGTGTGTGTGTGTGTGTTTATATATATATATTTATATATATATATCATCATCACCACCAGTGTATATTTATGTATGTGCATGTATAAATATACATATATATTTATAAATATATATATATATTTATGTATGTGCATATATAAATATATATAAATATACATATGTATACACACACATAATACATATATATATTTATACATATATACATACATATGTGTAAATATACATACACATGAGAGAAGTTGAAAATGCACTGAGATTCATTTCAATATTTTATTTAAAAAATTTTAAACACTTAACTGGTTTCACTGATTCCTCTGATTATTAAAGGTTGAACTGGAAAGACTTTTGAAAATCAAAGAAATCTGTGAAAGTAGTTAAGTCTTTAAAAATAAAAAGATTTAAAAATATAAGCAAATCCCTGTGCATTTTCAACTTCTTTTTTCTATATTTTTACCCATCTAGGATAAAATAACTGTTTCATATATATGTGTGTGTATATATATATATATATATATATATATATATACATACATACTGTTGCTTTTATATACACATATTCATAATACACACACACATATATAGTTATAAAAGCAGTCTGGAGTTATGAGAGATGAGAGGTGAATATATATGTTACTATATGAAAGTGTAAATTATAATAAAGAATCTTGAAAAAACGAATTTGGTTTCACCCCAACCAATCAAATTTATAAGAAATCTGAGCAAAATATCCAAAATAATCTCTGTAATTGTTCAAAACAAAACTCATGTTCAGTCAATAATAAATGCAAAACAAAAAATGTATTATATAGATGTAAAGATACATCGGAGGGAACTGAATACTTTTACATTGGTGCAACTTCCCTTATTTTCAAAAAGAAGACTGGAATTTTTATCTTTGTCTCTAAATGAATTCAAATGATTGGTCAAACAAGTCTAAGTAAATTAATCTGGTCTATTAAAGATAGAAGTAAGGACAATGCTATCAACTGGGAATTAATTAGTACTGCTAAACATTAAACACCAGGGACAAATAAATGTGACCTATGCATAGAAGAATTTTACCAAATTTTTACATCAGAGTATGATGTAAATTCTAGACAAGGACAAGTTTTAAGATGTTTGCATATGAAAACATGGACCTTTAAATAATATGAATAAGTTATAAATAATCAAACAACCATTATATATTACATCAAACAAAATATTTTGAAATAACTGACTCTATGAAACAAACTAGTGATTATCCAATCAATACTTAGAATTCAAAATGAAGTTCACATTGGAATTAACATTCAACACCACTTCATCATACTCCTTATTATATATATCCCAGGGCTATAGTAGAAGACTGTTGCTCAAGGTGTCACACAATGAGACTGAACCCCAAAACCTCATAGCTGGGAAACAAGCTTTTGACCAAACAGTCACACCAGAAGCTTTATTAAAAAGGCCTTACCCAAGACGTTACATCCTGAGATTGAACCCATGACTTCCTTATTGCAAAGCGACTTTCTTTACCACTTGGCCAAGCCTGCTGTCCATTAGTGAGGAATATTATTGCATGTAACTTGTTACATAGTAGCACGACTTAGATGACAATGTGTAGAGAAATCATAAGACTTTTGAAGTGAATATGTTTATACAGCTTTGGTAACTGGATACTATGGAAAACAGATGAATATATTAACACATTGTAGCTGCATATATTTACTGAATTCTAACGCAACTGGCTCTGGCTACATATTATTCATGATTCACTAAGATAGCAGTGATTATCAATTAGGCGAATGGACTAAAAGTTGTCAGCGAAATGGAAAGCTGAGTTACATGGGGAATACTGTTTCAACATGTTGGACCAAGAACCATTCCTAACCAAACCAGATGTAATAAAACACAGAAGCAATACCAATGTACTCTGCGCTTGCTAAGTTTCAATTTCAACAGTTGAAAGTTAATTAAAATTCAAGATAATTAACAAGTAATTTGAGATTTAAGTTAATTAAGATTAAAATAATGAAAATAAATAAAGTAAACCACAAAATAGAAGAAAAAACTAAGAATTCAGAATAAAAGTGATAATTTTTAATTCATTTCTAAAGTTAAAAAAATGTCCTCAGTGTTGGTGCAAGCCAATTGCTATTATTAGCTCTGATGTCTAATGTAGAAAGTCTGGATTTTTGTCTTATCAGAACAGTTACATTGTTGAGCTAATAACATTTGAGTTGATTGTCATCAATCACAAAACCAATATTGGTTATAGATGTCAGGTCTCGTCAGTTGAGCTGAGCACCATATATTACTGGTATGTTATACAAATTGAGGCAAAACTCACCTTACATTTTAAAGCTTAAATGAGATTCCTTTCTTTCTTTTAGGGATATTTAATTAAAAAAAACTGGGAGTTTGTTTTTAATTTTTCTTTCATTGTTAAGCATGGAGAAGGACACGACCAAATATAATTTCTGTGCTATCCTGTGTTTGAGTTACAACTAAGAAGTTTAGTGTGAGAAAGAGGACCTTCTGTAAAAACAGTCAGCCCCTTGGAAAAATGAAATATAAAAAAATGATGATTACATATGTCCTATTGTCATTTTAAATCTATCTTCCATGCTAGCAGGATTGATCACATGGCAGCAGCATGCTTCAATATCTACTTTAGCATGGTTTCTATGCCTGGCTGCCTTTCCCTTATACTAGCCATTTACAGAGGGCACTGGGTGCATTTTGCAAGGAGACAATACTATACATACGTACATACATGCATACATACACACACACACACAATATATATACCTGTGTGTGAGTATATATATATATATATATATATATATATATATACACACACACATACACACACAAGAAGTTTACTTCCCTACCACATGGTTCTAGGTTCAGTCCTGAGTGTGTGTGGAACCTTGAGCAAGTGTCTTTTACTATAGCCCTAGGTTGATCAAAGCCATGTGAGTGGATTTGGTAGATGGAAACTGAAAGAAGCCTTTCATGGATGTGAGTATGAGTTTGTGTCTGTCTCCTATCACCACTTGACAACTGGTGTTGGTGTATTTACATCCCAGTGACTTAACAGTTTGTCATGAGAGATCAATAGAATAAGTACCAGGCTTTAAAACAATACTGCTTTCGATTTGTTTGACTAAAGTTCTTCATTTAGTGCTCCAGCATGGTCACAGACTAACAACTGAAACATGCAAAAGATAAAGGTAGATAGGTACAAGGCCACGACATCTGGTTCATTAGATCTTCTCTTTTCTCCAGTGCATTACAGGGACAATATCTTATCAACCCCAGAAAGATCAAAGGCAAAGCTGATCCTGGCAGCACTTGAACCTAAAAAGCAGAGAGACATAACTAAGTATTGCTTTCAAATTATGGTAGAAGGCCAGCAATTATGAGGGGTGGGGGGTAAGCTGATTTATTTTATCGACCCCTGAAGAATGAAAGGTGAAGTCAACCTCAGCAGAATTTGAACTCCCAATGTAAAGACAGATGAAATGCTGCTGAGCCTTCTGCTTGGCATCTTAACAATTCTGCCAGCTTGCTATCTTGACATGAAATTTTAAAAACTATTTTGTCTGACACTTCACAACCAATCTGCTGATTCACCAAACTTCTGGTGGTTCTGTGTGTGTGTGTGTGTGTGTGTGTGTGTGTGTGTGTGTGTGCATTTTGAAATGCAATGTGATGAAGTTAAAAAAGGTTTCCTCAGATTCGAAACCTAATTTCTATGCTACTGACAAGAGACTCCACTAAAGGCAAGCAAGGATCAGGTGGTGGTGTTAAACAGTGGGACGGACTAAGTCTACTGTTAAAAGGGAAAGGAGCAAACACAGTCACAATTCAAGTGTTGAAACTGTGTGTGTGTGTGTGTGTGTGTGTGTGTGTGTGTGTGTGTGTTCCAAAGAACCATTTACAACAATGAGGACAACAAAAATAACAGCAACAACAAGAACAAGAGTCGTAGTGGTGGCGGTGGTGGTGGTAATACATCACACACATAAATGTGATCTTTATCAGAAAACAAGAAAAAGTCATCCACTACACCAAACAACCAAGAAACCATCCAAGCAAGCAAGCAAATTAAATGAGAAAGAGATAGACAGATGAGAGAGAGAGAGAGAGAGAGAGAGAGAGAGAGAGAGAGAGAGAGAGAGAAAGAGCAACAATACAAAACTCAACACTAAATACCCCCCCCACCACCACCACCACAACAAACAAAAACCAAACAACTATACAAGACTCACAAATAAACAGAAACACAAAGAGAAGGCAATAATATAAGTATACAGCAAGAGAGAGAGAGAACAAGAAACACAACAACAACAACAACAGCCACTACAACATCAACAATAACAGCAGCGCACCTTACACAAGAATTCAATGGTAATAAATATTTGTTGTAGGAAGATGAAAGATATTCGGTGCCGTTGTGTTTTCTATTTTAAGAGATTAGTATACAGGGTTATTCATATTAAAGATACTCAACTGTTTGGATGACTTTAAAACACAAACATTGGATTTTGTTGAAAGACAAATCGAAGAAAACATTAATAAATATTGTATGAAGTTGAAGTTGAGCGAACATTTCTATATGTTTTACTGTTTATTTGGCTGTGTGTGTGCATGTATGTGTGTATTTGATACTATATGTTGAGTACTCTTTTTCCTGTTTATACATCCAGATAATATATACATATTCATACACATAAGCGTACATGCATATGCATACATATGTGTATGCATATTTGTGTGTGCATATATATATGAATATATATGTGTGTGTGTGTGTATATATATATATACATGTGTGTGTGTATATATATATACATGTATATATATATATATATATATATATATATATATATGTGTATAT
>NC_068985.1:86217192-86219121 GCF_001194135.2 Octopus bimaculoides
TACAGTTCTAGTTTTATCTATTTGCTCTTTACAATACACTATGTCATGACTTTTACACTGGATATTAAATAAGGCGTCAGTAAAAGAAAAAATGTCACTGAATACTTCTAACAAAAATAAGAAATCACTGGTTTGACAGACCAGTGAAGATAGAAGCTGTATCTAGACGACTTTCCATTTTTTTGTCATATTTACTGATTAAATATACGAGTTCTTTGGTCACCCACCGTTTATAATTAATTGTTTTCCATCGAAGTCTCTTTTCGAAAAACTATTTCTCAAAATATCGTTTATAACACACATTTCACTCATTTCGAAAAAAGTAACACACGTATAAGCAACTGCGTAAATTGTAAGTAAATTTCAAAAAAAAACAAAAACAAAAAAAGACAGAAAAATAACGTTAGTCAAATTAAATATTTTTGTTTTCAGAACACTCCAAAAATATAATAGTGCAAACAGATGTTTTGGATAAAAAATTCAAACTTACAGCCAGGCTGTTCCAAGAATTATGGCTAATTATAGAAGTTCTTAAGAACTGCTCTACTTCTGGTCAGAAAGTAGAACCAGCTAACAAAGAGTTAGAAAGGTGGGGTCATGCTATTATCACCACGCATGACTTCCTATGATAAATTTGTGGAATCACTGACATAGAGAGGAAGGGGGTACAAAATATATATGCTATCGGTCTTGGCATATCTTTTGACAGGTCACTAAGAGAGAGAGAGAGAGAGAAGGGGGGGAGGAAGGACAAACTAACATAGATAGGGAGTTAGGGAGTGTCTATATGCAGGATTCTCAATGCATGCCTTCTCAAAGCAAAAGTACTAGTCACTGAGAGAGGGGGAGGGGAGACAGAATATTTCGAAAACAACTGGACGTATTTTTGTTTGCAAGAAAGTAGCTATTTTATCTAATTTTCCAGAACATGTAGTGCGTAGCTTGCATGTCTGAGAGTGCATGCCTTTGATATATAGTGTAATACATGAATACATATATGTGAGTGATATAGATACATGAATACATGTTAGCCCAGATATCAATAGAAAGCAGTATAAATCAAAAGAACAATATCACTGTTAGCAATTGGGTTGTTCATATGTTACATAGACAACACAGAAAATACAGAGGTTTTTGTCATCCCCTGGGGTTATCTAAACACACAACCAGCATCCATTGAATTTAGTAAAGAAATGCATGAATTATTTAGCATAACATCTTATGTGGGTGTTTGTGTGTGTTTTCCATGTGCATTTGTGTGTGTATATTTTATTAAGATATAATCTTCTGTTATTCTGGTTGTTATTGCTATTTAAAAATTTTTCTGGAGACAACAGTTAAAGATCTGCAGATAGCAGAAAAATTTCTTTTGTGTAAATATATGTATATACATAGATGTACGTATACATACACACAAACACATACAAATCCCTAGATACCTATACACAATCTATAGATAGAAATATATCCTTACACATTACAAGTAAATAAATTGGGTTTTTTTTAATCTTTTTCCAATGAAAGTTGAATCAATAATTTGATAAATACTTCAAGAATTTTCATTTTATTAAAGTATTATACTCCAAGACATACATGTTGTTATTTATTTTAAATGAATAAATAAAGGAAGTAAACATCATGCAATGAACATGTGTCATTTGAAAAATCTATCTTCAACAAAGTTTATCTTAAACACTTGTTAAGAGTTATTCAAGAAGACATATTGTTGCTAGTAAGTTAATTATGCAAGCGTTGTCTGCATACAGAGGCAGAGCTATAGGCATAAAATAATCAATGTGACCATACACACACACACATATATGTGTGTATATATATGTATGTATATATATATATATATATATGTATATATATATATATATATGTATATATATATGTGCATGAAAAAAAATATATATATATATATATATA
>NC_068985.1:86219879-86221696 GCF_001194135.2 Octopus bimaculoides
ATATATATATATATATATATACTTTTATTCTTTTGTTTCAGTCATCTGACTGCGGCCATGCTGGAGCACCACCTATAGTCTTTAGTCAGAGAAATCGCCCCCAGGACTTATTCATTGTAAGCCTAGTACTTATTCTATTGGGCTCTTTTGCTGAACTGCTAAGTTACAGAGACATAAACAGACCAATATCTTTTACTTGTTTCAGTCATTTGACTGTAGCCATGCTAGGGCATCACCTTGAGACTTAAGTTGAATGAATTGATCCCAGTACTTATTTTTTTTAAAGCTTCGTATTTATTCTATCAGTCTCTTTGCTGAATTGCCAAGTTACAAGGGCATAAACAAACCAACACTGGTTGTCAAACAGTGGTGGCATACACACACAGAAATGATACATAGATATGACAGGCTTTTTTCAGTTTCTGTCTACCAAATTCACACGCAAGGCTTTGGTTGGCCTGAGGCTATAGTAGAAGACACTTACCCAACATGCCATGCAGTGGGACTGAACCCAGAACCAAGTGGTTGGGAAGCAGGCTTCTTACCTCACAGCTAATATATATGTATATATATCTATATCTATGTCTACACACACACACACACACTCACATATGTATATATACCTATGTATGTACAGATACATATATGTGTGTGTTTATGTATATGATATGGTGTGACTTAGAGATGATTAGGCTGCTATATCTAGTAGGTCAAATAACCACAGGTTCCCCACATAAAGTTGCCATTGTTTATGATCAACTGTGTTCCAGCCATGACCTTTCTGTGAATTGTGTGTAGTACTTCATTATATTATGTCAGTAAGATGCAATTTTTGAGAGTTTTAACTGTTATTCCTGGCAGCTCAAACCACTATACAGTGGCTCTTTGATTAGCTCATAATACTGCTGTTGTTGTTGTTGTTGCTGTTAGTACGAAGTGAAGCTTGATTGCATAGACCCATGATAAAATTTGCTTTCATGTTGGCCGTCCTATCTTTGTATTGGACATATCCATCAAAGACTACATATTGAATGTGTCCCCTTTTAAAGCAGTAGGATGTGATTTGAGGCTCCTTTGGTTGTTATATTTAGCAATTCAAGTGAATATGTTGTGGCACCTTTATTGGGTCATGACTTATGAAGCAGCCACATAGCATTTAGTGATGACAAGTTGGAGAAATTTAGAAAGAAATAACGTCATAAATCTAACGTAGTTAAGGCGGATAATGTTGCAGGATGGCATGGAAAGAGGCTAATTGGATTCGTGATAGAGTACAGGTATAACACCAATACTGTTAGCAAAGAGGGGAAACACATTAAACTAGTAATAAGGAGAATGATAAAGCTATATAACACACGAACGCATACACACACATGTGCATATGCGCACACACACACATGTAAAGGCAATCACAGTGAAACTTCAAAGTAAAAGTCATCTCTAGTTTTAAAGAATTAGCAGATTCTGGTACCAAGTAACTGTTTAGTTTGTGTTCTTCATGTCGGTGGCACGTAACCCATGCCAGTGGCACTTAAAAAGCACCATTCGAGTGTGATTGTTGCCAGCGTCGCCTTACTGGCACATGAAAAACAACATTCTAGCGCCGTTGTTGCCAGTGCCACTGGACTGGCTCCTGTGCAGGTAGCATGTAAAAAACACCTTTTGAGCATGGTCGTTGCTAGAACCACCTGACTCGCCCTCGTGCTGGTGCCACATAAAAGCACCCACTACACTAACCCCAACATTCCGAGTTCGATTCCAGGCAGTGACCTGAATAATAATAATAATAATAATAATAAAAAAAAAAAAAAAAAAAA
>NC_068985.1:86224026-86226325 GCF_001194135.2 Octopus bimaculoides
AAACAAGACAAGAAAACAAACAGAAAAGGCTTTACGGCCAGACGAGAAAAATTATGTGTATGAACGCGATGAGGCACGAACCCGAGAGAGACAAAGTGGTGCGTGCGTTGCTTGGCGAAAGCCAAGGAAGGAAAGGATTATTGACCTGAAGCATGTGACCATGCTGGTAGAGAGAGTGGTAGAGGGAGAAACAAAGGGAGGAAGTAGAAGAATAGGTGAGCAACAGGGGAAAAGAGAAAGAGAGGAAATACGAGGGGGAAAAAAGAGGTACGTAGTAGTAACAGAGGAATAACGAGAGGGGTAAAGCGAGATACGTAGTAGTAGTAATATATATATATATATATATCTATATATATAAACAATATATGAGTGTATGCATATATATGTACATGTATGTATATACGTTCATCTACATGTACATATAGATACATAACTGGGTACATGACGTGGCAAAAGAACAAGGACAAAATGGTAAACAAGGTGCAACAAACAAGCAGGCCACATAGAAACATCCCCTTCATCAGCTCCCATCATTAAAAGTCCGGCGTTTCGAAGAATTAAGGTAGTACGCATCATTAAAATGGTTCTTCCCATGAACACAAATTAAATTGTTTTCGTGGAGGGTAGTGGCGGACGGAAAACAAGACAGGAAAATGAAACAGTGAAATAAACAAACAAAAAGGCTGTACAGCCAGACGTGAAGTGTGTATGTCTTGAACACTGTGAAGCATGTACAGGAGGGGCAAAGAAGTATGTGTGAGCTTGGTGATATATATATATATATATATATATACATAGTTAAATATATATTATCATCAATTTAATATCCACTTTTCCATGGCTGCATGGAACAAATGCAATTCATTGAGTTCATTGCGACAGAATTTCTATAGCCCAATGCCCTTCCTGTCATCAAGTTTTCAAGTCTCACCTGTTCACAAATGAAGTCACAATTCCCCATTGCCAGACACGTTAAAATGGGAGACTGGAAATGAGAGACACTGCTTCGAAGATGGTGCTGCTTATTTACAACAATCAAACGATGTCAGTCGAGGATGGCAACAACATGCACACATACTCATGCACACACACAACAGGGTTGTTTTAGTGTCGGTTTGAGAAGACTCTTGCTCAAGGTATCATGCAGAGAAACTGAACACTGAATCAAATGAATGGAAAGCAAACTACTTAATCATACAGCCAACGTGTGTGTGTGCATGTGTTTCTATGTTTGTGTGTGAATGTGTGTAATTGAATGTGTGTATGAATGTGTGTGTGAGTATGTGTGAATGTGTGTGTGTGTATATACACACACACACACACACACATATATATATATATATATATATATATATATATATATACATATCTGTGTGTGTGTGTATCGTACAATTTTGCATCATTTAACACATCATAAATGGCTAGATGCATGTTATTCGAATATTCTTTCAAAGCTATAAATCTAATTCAATTGTTACATGGTTTATATATCACAACTTTATTGTTTTTTTTTTTCTTTAACGAGTGTTGTTGTGAAGTACTATTGTGATGTATGTAATGTATTATACCTGCTACCTCACGTGTCTGTATATACAACTATATGTGGGTGTCTGTGTGTCTGTGTCATAATAGTAAAAGTGTTTATCAGGATGATGTTGGTGATGAAGCAGAGAAAGAGAAGGACGTACTCTTTTAAAAGTGTGAAGTCTTGGAATTGCAGACATAAGCAATGCATAAATTACAAACTTAGCAGCATGGAAGCAAGTTATGACCATTATTGCTACTGTACCAACACCATCAATATCTCCATAAAGATTCTTAACTTACACGCACACACATGCACACACACACACACACACACACGCACACACACACACACACACACATGCTCATGAATATGCATGTATGTATATACATACATATACATATATATGTATACACAGATGATGATGATACACATACTACATAAACATATATATATATATATATGTACATGTATAAGCACATATATGTACATGTATGTATGTATATATGTACATACATACATAGACATGCACACAAATATATATATCACCATCATCATCATTTAATGTCTGTTGTCCATGCTGGCATGGGTTGCACAGTTTCACTGGGCTGGCACGCTGGAATGGTGTGCTAAGATCCAGTCTGATTTGGCAGGGTTTTCTAAAGCTGGATGCCCTTCCTAATGCCAACCACTCAGAGTGTAATGGGTGCATATATACATGCATATTTATATATATATATATATACATATTTATATATATACATATTTATATAT
>NC_068985.1:86226773-86229866 GCF_001194135.2 Octopus bimaculoides
ATATATATATATATTTATATATATATATATATACATATTTATATATATACATATTTATATATATATAGTATTCTTTTACAAAATAATATTGACAGTGACTTTGAAGTTTTGACCAGCTAAGCCATCGTCGGTCACAACAGAGACTATACAAAGCCAAGATTAAGTTAGTGCATGGAAGTCTAAAGATGGCTTAGCTGGCTGAAACTTTGAAGTCACTATCAATGTTAATCGAGATAAAGAATAATAAATTTGTACCCTACAAAAGCATGCAGTAACTCTTCAGATTAATGTAAAATTGTTTTTATTATGACTGAACATAAAAACAAACAGTAATATATATATATGTGTGTGTGTTAATGTGTGTGTGTGTGTGTGTGTATGAACACACACACGTGTGTGTTTATATTGTATTTGGGAAGGCTTGTACTACTTATTACAATGCAAAACTTTCATACATGTCCACCCTTTTTGTAGCTAGTTCTTCAGTCCTCTGCTCATTTTTCCCTGGGCTAAACCAGCTGGAGCCCTTCCCACCTCTTTGATCAGATACCCCTCCCCATACACACACTACTCTTACAAGTAACAACCTCCTTTAGTCTTCTCTCCACCCACATGTTTTGATATTGGAGAAGTCTTGGTGGAATTCAAGAGCAATGGATTTGTGTGACCCTCTCATTGCAGAAACATTTCAGTCGCTTCTTTATAATCATCTCAGCAATGAAAAGGGTCGGGCATGTGTGTGTGGAGGGTGTGTGCGTGCAGAAGAGCTGAAACAGTTGCTTGTGTGTTTTAGAAAGTCTTCTTGTATTTCTTCCAACCCTTTATGTTTTGAGTTCAAACCCTACCAAGCACAACTTTGCCTGTGGTCAATAATATAATATATTCACTAAGCCTGCTCCTTAAAATTGCTGGCCTTGTACCTCCATCAAATCTATTATTTCCCCTTCAGTAATGGGTGAACGTCAAGAACCTTTATTATGTCTCTCCCCCAAAGATATTCTCTGCAAACATGACAAACACCATAATTTAATCACTTCTGGCCTACTTCTCCCTTCAGATATTAGGGTCCACATTTCCAACACACTGCAGATACCAGTACAACTCGTCTTTTTAAAGGTTATGAACCCCTTACTTTGAAGATATGTAAGTGAGTAGTTACAATATTGGATTCATGATTGTGAGGTTATGTTTTCAATTCTCTGACCAGGTATCATGCTGTGTTCTAGAGTAGAATGCATCATTTCACATTGCTTCTGTCCAGATGGCTGTAAATGTGTACTAACAACAGCTGAGATTGAACCCTGCAATGAACTGGTTACTCTTCAAGGATTGGTGGAGGAGTATTGTACCTCTGGTTGCTTATTTGTTATGAAGACCAAGATAATTTCTGGTCTGAGAACTCTTCATATTCATCACAGAACTAAAAGCCAACTGGTGTTGTACAGCCGCCAAGAAGCACAAACTCAAAGACATTTTCCAAACCAATGCCATCCACTCACCATGTTTATTTGCCATGTAACAGCACCTTGACCTTTCATATCAAGTATTTTCATTTCCAATTTTTACTTCATCTAAATGTTTATGAAATATTTTCAATTTGTCAAAAATCAAGCGAATTGGAGAGGTCCTCAGTGAATGCTGGATTTCAGAATTTTATCTAAGTTTTGGAGTTCTCATTACAAATTCCAGGATGATGTTGAAGAGGGTGGTGGATAGCAGGCAACCTTGCCTCACAACCCATGCACACTTCAAACCAATTCATTGACAGATCATCCATTATCACGGCACAGATATGCATTTATTGTATAGTGCTTCTATTATTTCCACTATCTTAGGATCTACACCTATTACTGACATCATCCATTGGGTTTTCCAGCAGAATGTATTGAAGGCAGCATTAAGGATGATGAAGCTGAAGTGTAATGCTATTTTGCTTTTCCAATTATCTGTCCGTCTATAAAAATGACATAAACCATGCTTCTATGAACTCTGAAACCAAATCGACTCTCTCCCATTGTTTCTTCATTCCATTCCATTCTGTCAAGGAGAATTTCACTGAACACTTTTCCTGTATTTATGAGAGAGATTGCCCTGTAGTTTTTAGATTTTTGCTTGTCAGCCTTAATATATACAGATATATATTACAGCTACAAGCATACGACTTCAGCCTTTAGAGTTTCCTATTTTTCTATTTTCCATTCTATGTTGAATATTCAATGTAACATATTCCACCATTTGTTCTATTTCTAGTATTTCAACACCGATGGCATCTATAACGAGGAACATTTTCATCAATCTAGAAAAATTTTCTTTCTTTGTTATTTCTGCCCAAAAATCCACATTAGATGGATCATCAGGGATTCTTGATACAACTCCCAGATTGTGTGGGAAGAAGTTAGAATTAAGTTGTTATTAAAAATTATCTTTCTACCATTGAAGTACCTCAGTTGTGGGTTTGTAACTGTTACTGACTTTATCGTTTATCACATTCTATGTTTTCCTGCTCTCTCCCTGTCTCTGTACCTTACACACACACACACACATACATACATATCATACATATATATATATTTATGAAATGCATATATGTATTTCGACATGTATATATATAATCTCCCATATATATATATATATATATATATATATATATATATATATATATATATATATATATATATATATATAGATATATATATATATAAGAGGTATTGGTAACCAGAAAACCGAAGGTGGCAGGAAATGCTATGTAAGTGCTATTGAAGGATGATAGTTAAACTCTTGGTTCGATAATAATATGAGTGAGGAGTCTAATGCAGGTCTTGTATGAGCATGTGATTTTATAATAAAATGAGACAACAAAGCCAAGGCTGTGTGAAATTTTCAGGGCATTTATGAAGAGAAAGTTAGTCTTACAACTGTTTCTGCATTTTATTTAACATCTGTGTGTGTGTGTGTGTATATGCATATACATTACACACATATATATATATATATATATATCCACACACACACACATATATATACATTTATATATATAGATACATATAGCCATATCAACAGACACGCATGAACACACACACATATACATATATA
>NC_068985.1:86230502-86233605 GCF_001194135.2 Octopus bimaculoides
AAAAAAAAAAAAAAGAAAGAAGGACAGCATAGATTATTGGTGTTTTGAAATGTAAATCTTTACAGTATTGTAAACCCACCCTTCTCATCAGGAGGTCACATGGTGTAGAAAGGGGTTAGATAAGCTTAAATATTAAATTATCATTGGAGCATGCATTACTTCACAACTGAGTTTCCTGTCTCTGTTGCTCCTATTACTGCTGTTATCCACTCAACTAAGAGCCAGGAATTGTGCTCATGTTCACTGAGGTGGACCAACCAATACAAGTCGAGCATTGTGTTTTCTTCAGGGTCAAGAGTTATAGCATGATTTGCATGTGTGCACACGCACACATGTGTGTGTGTTGGTGTATGTATATAAACATGTATATGTAATCTGTGTATATATTTGTGTATCTATGTATACACACACACACACACACACACAACAGCTATCAGTCTGTCTATCATTCTATCTATATGCACATTGCATATCATCACTACATTCAAGCCAGTGGTATTGAAATGCTGATTTTTTTTTTTCCAAAGTAGTGGGAAATGCTTCTATACATACGTGTGTGTGTATAAATTTTAATCCATAATATATGGATCCAACTGAATTATCTATGCATATTTTATTAAGTTGCAAAACAAGTGCTGTTATATAAGAATTTCTAATGGTCAAATAAATTTTATCAGACTCTATTTCTCTTGTTATTTATAGATATATACACATATATAGATAAGTGAAAACAATTTCCCCTGTTTGCTAGTCTTCATCCATTAATATTGTTCTCTCTCCCACCTCGCCTGAACCATCGAATTTATCTTCCCCTCAGGCATTGTGCCTGTCTCTTTCTCTACCCCACTTCTACAGCCAACCCAAACACATCATCTCCCTTCTTCTCCTGCTGCCACCATCCCTCATACTTCCTCAAACTCATGCCCCCTTCAACCCTTCCTAAGCTTTACAGATGTTACCTGCCTCCCACCCTCTCAGTTCCTGTATCTCTTCCCCACCATACACTTCTGCCAACCCACTCACACTTCTACCTGAGATGCCATTTGGACACACCATCACCATTATCTCACATTTTGGAGATGCCACCAGTTTATTTTCACCCTCTCCCCTAAATGTGAACAACAGGAACCTGCTCTACCTTGACCAACTAACATATGGATGCAGCAGACCCTTTCCTCAGGTTTATAGACTTGGGAGCTGCATGGGGATCTCAATAGTGCCAGTGGCATGAAAAAAAAAAGATAATATACACTATGCAGAGGTTGGCATTTTGAAGGGCACCCAGCTGTGAAAATCATACAAAAGCTGACATTGGGGGAAGAGGAAGTCCTTGGTCACATTGGCTCCTTTCAAACCATCCAACCAATGCCAACATGGATCATGGATGTGAAAATGATGATGATGATGATGATGATGATGTATGTTCTGATATGTACCTTTGTCTCTACTCATGTTTTATTTTTACATCAGTTTAAAAAGCCAATGTTGTTGTTAATACTGTGTTCATTTAGGTCCCAAAGCTTGGTGGTTCAATAAATAGCGATTGATAAATTAATTGCTGGATAGAAATACCAACTGGGAGTGATATGATTGGTTAAACCTTTGAAGGAGGTACCCCAGCATGACCCCCAAGCTTATGAATGAAGCTAGTAAAAGAACAGACAGGCCCACCAAAGACACAGACCGACAGACACACAGACCTGCAGGCACGCAGCCTTCTGCACATAAAATTAAATACAGAAACATTGATTCCTTTTATTATGTCTGCTTTTACTCAGGCTGAGCAAGAAATAACTTCTTATCTACAATTTATTAATTCATATGCTTTATGGTGTGTTACCAAATTTCCCTCACATACTAACTGACAATTTTACATCAGTAAAGGATATATATTAGGAATATTGATTGATATATAAACAGTCAGACTAAGTGAGAGAGAGAGAGAGAGAGAGGGGGGGGGGAGATTCTGGTGGCAGCATGGTGCAATGAGACAGATTTAAAGTCTTCAACTTTTAGCTGTTGAACCCATGTGTGCTCTTTAAAATTTTTATAACCTCAAATTTGTTTCAGAAAATGTCTAGAAATTTATGCACTTATATATTATAAACATATTTTATTTGTATATATATATATATATATATATATATATCATATAATTATTACAGGTATATTATTTATATATAATATATTACATATATGTGTATTATTTATCTATGTAATACATTATATATACGTATTATATGCATATTATTTATATATAATACTTTACATGTATGTATGTGTGTGTTTGTGTATACATACATACATACATACATACATATAGACAGACAGGCAGATAGAGAGATAGATAGATAGATATCATCATTGATAATACCTAGAAGGTGCTTCTTTTCCACTCACCAAAATGAATGGGGCTTTGGCCAGGAGGAACTGATGCCATTGGATGGTATCCAATGATAGTTCAGCAGAGGTGGTCAAATCACAGCTTGTCATCTCCTCTTGGATTCCAGCTTAACTCTTCTCTCTTGCTCCATAACCAGTTCTTTCTTCTCTCTCTCTCTCTCTCTCCCCTCCTCTACAGTCACTCTTCCCTTCTTTTCACTTGTTCCAATGGCTGTCTGCTTCCCCCATACTAACCCTGCAGCTGGTCTTAACCTGAAAAGGCCATGACTGCCATCCTTTCTATCTGCAATCATAGGCCTGACCACACCCTTTTTTCCTCCAAGACAGTAGGCTTAATCAGGATTACTTTCCTTGTGTTTTATATATTCAGTGGAGGAATGGAATATTCACCATTCTACAAATTTGCCACAGAAGCCATTTAAAGATTTCCAAAGAATATTGATGATATTTGCTTTGTGTTTTTTTTGTCAGTGAATCATTTACAAATTTGAATACATATCTAAGTGAACCATTATTGTCTAATAACAGCTGATATATTGATGCAAAAAGGTCATTGGAATTTTTTTTAACTAGTTTATAGATTTGGTTGTTAAGGAACTTGAAAGCATTATTCAGATGAAATATATTTGTCTATTAAACAAGGATTTATTAACAGAAAATTGCATACATATATATATATATATATATATATATATATATA
>NC_068985.1:86233751-86241343 GCF_001194135.2 Octopus bimaculoides
TATATATATATATATATATATGTATATATATAGTTATCTATTTTATAACTATGTAAATTAGTGTAATCCATTATGTTTTCATTGTTGTGCAATGTTGTGTGCACTTGATTTGATAAATTTTGTTTACCAATTCTGCTAATAATTTAAGAAAATAATTCACTGCCTTTGTAGGCATCAGTTGTGTCAATTCTTGAAGGTCTTCCATTTTCTCTTTTGATATCGAAGGCAGTTGGGAATACTTTGTTTGCGGTGTATGCTAGGCTAGGTTCAATGAAATGGTGCTACAAGTTTTTTTGGCTTCCTTGTGGCCTGACAGGATGGCTTGTGCCAAGGGTTATATGATATGCAGTGGATAGGATGCAGCCTTCTTTGTATTTAAAAGCAAATATTAACTTTCTTGCATCAGTGAATTTAGTAGTTGATGATTTCCTCCACAAAATGCATAATTTCAGGACATCAAAATAAAGAAAATCACATTATTTTGTTTCTACAGATGGAAAGTGCTGAGAAACTGCAGGAGTTATTGCTAAAATGTAACCCTCTCTACCCATCCCTCATCTGTTTATTACTGACCTTCCAACTTAAATTCCAATATTAAAGTGTATAAATTGCTTTTTTTTTTTTTTTGCATCGATAAAGAAAAGGTTTCAAATATAACTTGAAGATGAAAAAAAGCAATTTTTGAAATTTTGCAGAATATTCTCTTCCTTCACACATTGTAACAATTTTTATTACACCCCCCCAACACACACATAAATATGCATACATATGTATTAGATATATTGTATATTTATCTACATACACATTACATGTATGATAATACACATGCATATACACATATAGCAACCAAAGAATGGAGATTCTGGTATTGCATAGTTATTCCTTGGTTACAACTGTTTCAACAACATGGATGTAATAAACCCTTTCCTCAGGTTTATAGACTTGGGAGCTACATGAGGATCTCAATAGTGGTTGACATTCTGAAGGGCATCCAGCTGTGAAAATCATACAAAAGCTGACATTGGGGGACGAGGAAGTCCTTGGTCACATTGGATCCTTTCAATAATTTAGTAAGTTGGAAAACATGGATATGAGCCATGATTACATAATGTTGCCATGTATAGTGAAAACCCAGTCGTTTCCTCATGAACTGGAACAAAATAATACAAGAACAACTTGGATGATTTCACCAACATATATTTTTTATTTGTTTCAGTCATTAGACTGCGGCCATGCTGGGGCATATATCAATATATCAAAGTACTTAGTCTTTTTTAAAGCCTGATACTTATTTTATTAGGGTCATTTGCCAAACCACTAACTCATAGTGATGTAAACAAACTAACACTAGGTCTCAAACACAGGTACAAACACAAAGATACACACACATATATAATGTATGTATGTATGTATGTATTACAGTGGGCTTCTTTCAGTTTCCATTTACCATATCCACTCATCCAAGGCACCAGATAGTAGGACTGAACCCAAAACCATGTGGCTGGAAAGCAAGCTTCTTACCTCACAGCCATTCCTACACTTATATTTATCATTAATTTATTTTTGTTTATATTTCTTTGAAACTTTTCAGTGTCACAACAGATGTTTCACTTTCCACTCCTAAAATAGTCAAATATATTTGATAAACATATTTTTTTACACATGTCCACTCCTCCTTCTCTCTCTCACATCCAGCTTTATAAGAGACAGAGCCAAAATGTCTCTAAATTCAGGCAGAAATCAATGTCTCTAATTGATTTCTTTTAACATTCAAACTCCTCATTGTGATTGACTGAGTTGTTCTGTAGATTCTGAGTCAGGAATGCTAAAAGGTGGTAACACCACTTTGACTCACAGGTTCAATATCAGCTTGAGTCACACCAAACCGTTCCTTTGATCATCATCATCATCATCATCATCATCACTATTAGAGGTGGTATCATCTTACTTCTGTTTTCCTATACTGACAGGAGTTAGAGGAGTGTCTTCCATTGCATATTGCTCCTTAGTACTGTCCATGTCATTTCCATCATCAAGTTCATCAAGTTCTCAGATGTTCCCTCACTCTTTCATTCCATGTTTCCCTCTTTCACACATTCCCTCCAATCAGATTGCTTCTTGAAGATTACACATTCAAGATCGTTGATATGAATGTGCTCCAGTTAGCCTGACTTTTTCAGAAAATACTATACATCAATGAAGTCATCAATGCTGGCCCAATGACTTATTAAAAGTCGTGGAATTTGATAAAATTCAAAAAAATCTGAGGCATCATAGGGGACAAGTTAATGTGGAGGAATTGAGAGTTGTATCTTCAGATCTTCGTAAGGGTTATGTTACATTTAATCAATGCTTTTAACTCTGCTCATTAATTAATTAGAGATGAATGTTTCTAATTACAATTACAATCCTAATTAGAAATATTTACACAATGAAGAACATTTTACTTCAATGACTGATATCATTTTCATTATTTTGGAGAGTAAGGGAAACAACTGTAGGTAGTTTTCAGTCTTATTAAACCTCCTCAGTAAATCCTAGCTTTCATCTTACTAAAGTAGTGACAAAGGAATCATAATTATTAGAATGCTTGTGAAATTAACATGCAAGAGGTTGAGCCCTTCACAGACATGTGTACCCTTAACAAAGTTCTCAGGGAGATTCAGTGTTACACAGAATGTGACAAGGCTGACCCCTTTGAAATACAGGTACAACTCATTGGTGCCTGCTGAGTGGACTGAAACAACATGAAATAAAGTGTCTTGCTCAAGGACACAATGCACTGCTGGAAATCAAACTCATGACTTATGATCATAAGCTGAATTACCCTAATCACGAAAACACACACACACACGTGTGTGTGTGTGTGTGTGTGTGTGTGTATAAACACATACACGCAAAGAATCACCATAAAGAACTTGAGCAGTACTTTTGTAAGTTTAGTGCTATATAGGATTAAATTAATCTGTGAAAAGGACAAGTTAAAGAATTTATTACATTTTATAAAACAGATTTATTCTTGAGATTGTTAATTATCAACACACCCACCACCCTCCCTTATACTTAACATTTCACCATCATTAAATATACACACTGTGGTGTAATTCTAAATTCCTAGAAATATGGTTTGTGGCTGTTTTTCCCATTTATAGCCTGAATAACATTAGCTAACCCACAAATCATATATACAACGAAATTTAGTTGAACAAATAGTAGTTTTTAAATGTTCCCATAAAATAAAGTTAAGGTAATAATTAAATTTTTCAAAAATTAATAAACAATTTTTTGATTGATGACGGTAAAATAGATGCATCAGGCTTTTAAATATTCTGTACAAATTAATTCTATCGTATATAGAAGTATAGTTATAAAAATTTAAAAATTTAAAAATTTAAAATTCCACTAGGACTTTCTAACGACCTGTATAATGCTGGATCGATAATTTTGTTAGAAATATCTAAGGTTTATCATTATAACATTTCAATATTCATGATGAAATTAATGTACAATAAACAGAAATATTGATTTCTAGCAGTCAATTATATGAAGCCCAGTATCTGACTGGCATTTTATCTTATCAACCCTTGAAGGATGAAAGGTAAAATCTGAAGTCAGAATGTAACCAGACCGGACTAAAAGACAGATTCTTTTTTAACATTTGTAAAAGGCTAGAAATTTCAAGAGGAATAACAGTTACTTATGGTAACTGACTAGTACTTTATTTTAGCCACCCTTGGACTAATTGTACTTTATCTTATTGACCCCTGAAAGGCAGCATTTGCCTTGACATGATTTGAACTAGGAATATAAGTGACCATAAGTAAATATTGTGAAACGTTTTAGCATCTTGCTAAAGAATCTGCCAATTCTGGAACAGTAACAAGCCAGTAAGGAAACCTTTACATTGGCACATGGCCTACTAGAAATAACAGCTGAATTCTGTCAGGTCAAACTTTTCAGTCTTTAAAAAAAGGAAGAACATATTGGTTAAATAAAATAAAATCAAGGAATATATTGAATAAATAAAATCAAAGACCATTTTGTATTAAAAAACAGAATGGTCTTTGATCATAGGATAGGCTGACCTTGGGTTAAACAACAATACTAACAAAGAACAACATTTTATCAGGGAAGAGGAAATGGTAGGAATTCACAGTTATATATGTAACTCTCATCTCCAGGTTCAATTTTCCCCTGCACAAAAATAAAACTTGAAGAATTTCATAAAATTGTTCATACTATCATTATTGATATTATCATTGTCAACACCATTATCTTTGTATCCCTAAGGCTTTGTCCACTACAACTGGAACTGCTGCCATACACAAGAATAAATAGAAATTGGTGATTCTGGTTGACTGGATGAACACAGTGAAAGAATCCAGTGAATTGGACTGACAAGTTTTGCAGGTTTGTTCACTTGTCTCTTGACATAACTTCTCAGGCAGAATGAGACGATCACAGAGAGATGGTTTACCAATGCTTAACATATCTCAGATATTTACAGTTCCAGGAATCAATACTATTAACTATACACATCCCTACAGATTTGAAGCTGTGTCTTGTCAAAAGAAATCCTTATGAATAATAATAATAATAATAATAATAATAATAATAATAATAATAATAATAATAACAATAATAATAATAATAATGATAATAATGATGATGCCTTCGGGTTTATGCTCATATCACTTTTTTGCTCTATGAAGTCCATGCTTGTTGCAAAGTGTCCAATGGACAATCCTTGTTATGCTGTCATGCTGTCTCTTATATTCTTTTATTATTATTGCCTTTGCACAGCTTCTAATGCTGGAGATGTACTACGGTGCCAGCTGTTCACTACCAGTGAATAGTAATTGGTGCATTTGGAAGCATCAGCACTCAGCTACCAATATGGTAGAAAAAGTTCAGTGAAAGTGTGAAGGTAGAACACCTACAAAAATCAGCATTGCTTGGAACTCCAAGAATTCTTTGCAGGATTCTTGAAGCATGACCAGTAAACAAGTGTCGCCTTAGTCTGCTGGCTGTGGACAGCTGACACTTTCCACCTTATCCAGCAAAATAAGCTGTGAATTTTCATATAACAACAATAATAATAGACTTTTAACATTGGTATTATGATCACAAATTTTTCTGGGGGTACTCCTCATTAAAACTATCCCCAGTATTTGACTAGCTTTTTATTGATTCTAGAAGCAAAGCTTGGAGTCAGAATATAATGGATATAGTTGTACAGTGTGGTTGATTTTGTCCAATGTTCCACCAGTTCTGTTATTTGCTCCCTGATAGTAATTACCAACTGGAATAACAACAACAACAACAACAACAACAATAATAATAATAATAATAATGATAATACTAATAATAATGATGATAATAATAATAATAATAATAATAATAATAATAATAATAATAATAATAATAATAATAATAATAATAATAAAGCTATTTGCATGGGATGATTACAATAATCAAAATCCTTAAGATGACTGAGCAACTATTTGAGAATCCTCAAGAATGGAATGTTAAAGAACTCCATTAAATGGAGGTAAAAAAAAAATCTCTGCTGCCAAGAAAACTAGGCATGAGAAAATAAGCTGAATGCAAAAATATGGAAGCAATTAAGAAGAGTACAGCTGTAGTCACACATGACCCCAATATCATTAATTAAAAGGAAATTAACTAAAAAAAATAAAAAAAAGGTAAATAGAGTATAAAATCAGGGAACAACTCACAGACCACTAAATACAATATCAAAATACAGATTTTTCATTGGCTGCATATAAAAATAATTATGAAAAGTTGTGAACAGATGCTTGCCAGAAAACTGCCAGGATTGTAGGAAACATATTTCATACTGTTTACAAAACTGGTGAAAATAACAAAAGAAAAAAATAATAAAATGGAAAATGAAAAAGCCATCTCCCAGGTGTAAAGGAGAAGTGAAAAACCTTTGGAAGAAATGATAATGTATTTGTCTGTGTATATATATGAATCATCATTATCACAGTTTTAATGCCTATTTTTCCATGCTTTGTTGGGGTGGACAGAGTTTTATTGAGGCAGCTCTTATCTGGTTGGATATCCTTGTTGGCAACCACATTTGTTTCCAAACAAAGTAATATTTCCTCATAACCAGACATGTTTTCCATGGAAATCTGGAAATGACTGACACTGCTTCTATGACAGGGACATTCATTTACAACTATCAAGCTACGTCAAGACAAAGCAACATAAACACCGACATATATACATTTTTAAATGTGCACAAACAACAAACTCCTTTCTGTTTCCAAATCCACAAACAACGAGGCTTTGGTCGATCCAAGGCTATAGTAGAAGTCAAGGTGCCATGCAGTGGAATGGAACCTAAAACCATATAAAAGTAAGCTTCTGAACTACTCATTTATGTATAATATTTATGTATAATATATACAATTTTTTTTTTCCTGTAGGAATAGACAATGTCCGTATCGTTTGAAGGCCAACCAAGTCCAGTTATGTCATTACTGTTCCCTCTTGAATCCTTATTAGTGAACATTTGCAGGAAATATATGAGCAAGGTGGAAATTCCAGAGGGATGAGGTTTTTGTTGGAAAGTACTGGGTGTACTGATTAGAATGGGGCCTGTGGGTTCACACAGCAAGGCTGATGGAAAGAGGAGAAAGCAAGTGAAATGGGAAAGCTAGAGTGGAAGTGGCATGAGCCCAGCCAGATTTAAGGAACAGAACAAAATAATGATAGAAGAGGCAGCTCACTGGTGAATCAGAAGGTGAAACACATATACCAGTGAACGATATATGCTTATAAATATGGGCAATGAAATCCGAGTCAAACATATATTTCTCATTTATAATAATGCATTAAATTTCTTTAGAAATATTATGTATGGAGAGAAAAGTATTTAGTCAGATTTATTGTAATTGCTATATAAAATATACTGTAAATGTTAATGCATCTTAAATGAAACTAAGAAAAAGAAATTTCAAAGTGACCTTTGAACCTCATAGTTTTGGCTGTGAAATTGCTCTGGCTGAGAAGTTGATGTGAAGGAAATGACATGATTGTACTTTGTATGAAAAATATGCACATTCCATACACATGTACAAAGATATATAAATGTGTGTGTATGTGTATTTATATACGTGTATAATCTGAGAAACAATAGCATACTGAAGATTATAAGAAGTTTGCTACTTCAAATATATGTGTTTACCACAAGAAAAGAAGAAAGTCTGCTATTTGAAGAAAGAAACCAAGACTTCCAGATCTTTCTTCTCTTCTCTCTCTCTCTCTTCACAGAAGACCTGAGCCAGAAGTAATGACCCTGCTGTATTCTTTGTATCGAATACATTCATTTAAACTATCATATTCTCTCTTAGAGTGTTTAACAGGGATGCTGAGTTCCACCAGTTTCTTCCAGTTATGGATTTTACACAAAGAAATATTGCCATAGATGTAAACTAAAGCAAAAAATACAATGGAAACTCGCCTAAAGACAATGCATTCATCCAATTCTAAACTAAATGTGGTATTGGTATTAACATAAGTAAACTTAACTGTGTTATACAAAGCAGTCAAGTGGGGGA
>NC_068985.1:86241353-86248981 GCF_001194135.2 Octopus bimaculoides
ACTTAAAAACAGAGATTTGACTAGAAACAAGATTGCTTTCATCTCATCAATACTTCAAAGGAAAAAAATGCTCTGAAGAATACAGTGGAACCAATATGCCAAATACGTAAAGGTGTCTGATATAAAAACTGAAAAACTAATTCACCAGAAGAATGGTTCAGGCCATGCAATGCTGTCTATAGAAACAGTAATATATAGATTTGTTACTCTGAAAAATTCTTCAGATGCAGTAAGAGTGGCCAAGAAGAGTGAAACATTTAATAATGTAATCCTGGGTGAACTGTGCTTAAGTTTAAGACGCAGTGGCATGATAGGCGTTACTTTTGGTCTACTGCATCAAGAACAACCTAAGGTTAAACATCAATAAATGAAAAATGATTTAAATACATTTCTGGAAATGATGAGAGAGAGACAACGGACAAGAGACCAGATAGTGTAAATCAAAAGTGGAAGGAAAATTACAAAGAATTATTAAATTCTATCTGATCATTGCAGCTAAGAATATATATAAAAAAAAAAAAATGGGGACTGAAAAAATTTCACGATATATAGCTTTTGAAATAAAGGTTATGCAGAGATAAGGCTATAACTGTCATCTCTGTTTGTAATATCAAAGTTGAGCACAATAAGATAGAAAAATATGAAAGAAAGAAAATAGCTGGTTCTTTCACACTGACAAAATAAGAAATTTCTTTTTAAGCAGAGGTGGTCATGCAATTAAAGTTTGCTTCCTAAGTATGTGGCTTTGGGTTCAGTCCTACTGGGTCATACCTTTGGCAAGTGTCCTCTACTAAAGTCCCCGGATGATGAAAAACTTGTGAGTGGATTTGGTGGACAGAAACTGAAAGAAGCCTGTTGTATGTATGCATCCTTGTTCTGATATTGTGGGATAGATGTAAATGGACATCAGCATTTTACAAGAGATGGCTGATGGGGATCATTTCCAATCTGCCATGAAATCATTCCCTGTCAAAGGGATATTTAATGTTGCTTGGAGACAAGTGAGGGTTAGCGACAGGAAGGGCATCTGGCTGTACAGGAAATCTGCTTTGGCAAATTCTGTTTGACTTATGCAATCATAGAAATGCAGGAAGAATTAAAGCAATGATGATGATGACATATCACTTGTATCATATAAAAAATCCTTTCTCCAAGAGAAGAAAAAACAAAAATCAATGGTATTTAGAGAGAAGACCACAAGGAAAATAATGATCTCATACTTAAATAATGACGTCTTGAAAATAATAAACAGCCTTATAGAATCAATATTTATAGATACCTCAGCCACATGTAAAAACACACATGCATGCATGCACACATACATGCACACACACATGCACACACAGTAGAACAAGATTTCTTTTAAGTAACTCTCCTAAGTCCTCCACTATGGTTACTTTGTCAATGGCTCAGATATACAAACAGAATTTCATATACAAGTAGAATCAGGAATTGGCAGAATAATGGTAATAGGGAACTCAAGTGGTTGTAAATAAAAGGAACAAAACAGGCTTTTGAAGGATTCCTTGGCAAACCTTTCAAAAGTGAAACCCAAATATTCATGATTCTTGGGAAGTGAGGAGAGTCTTAGGAAAACACTTACGAGGAAATAAGAACTCTTGTAACAAGGAATCTTCTCTAACATCAACAAGAATACTATTAATAAAGATTCTTGCATTTGTCAGAAGGGCAAGAAAAATGTATAACAAGTAAATATGTTAATGAAAACAAACATTTTGGGATTTAAAAAAGAAAAAAGTGAATAAAAAAAAGCAAATGACAAGTTTGTGTAAATTCATATAATCACCTTTTATTCCAGTGTGTGCATACACACTTGCATGTATGTACAGATGCATGTATGCACAAATAGAAATGTACTTATTGTGGGATCATAGCCAATAGCCAAGATTGATTATATCAATCTACCATGGCATGAAAACAAATACACTCACACACAAATTGAATAGCAGTCATAGAAGATAACCAAAATGTGAGGATTGGAAATAGAACCAATCCTTATAATAATACATGCCTTGGGAGTTATTGATGAACGCATAGACACATACATAAGCCAAACCCCAGGACTGACAAATATAGATGCAATATATAGGAAAACAGTACCACCAGGCACTGCACAGATATTACATAATGTACTGTCAATACAATAGAATAAACCAAATCAAACTATTGTACATACCCAAGGCAGCACACACAGAACTGTGCTTCATACTGCAGTGAATGCATGGAATTAAAAAGATAAGACATTCATAATAATGATAATAATAATAATAATAATAATAATAATAATAATAATAATAATAATAATAATAATTAGTAGTAGTAGTAGTAATAACATTTTGGCAACACTATTATTGTTGATGTTGTTGTCATTATTATTCTTGCTGTTGTATTGTTGGTTGGAAACTATTTAAAAAATATAACATGGATGGAGGTGGTAGTTGGTATAAACATCACCATAATACAGAGGAAGATAAGTTGTGGTGGGGTTTCATCATTCAATGAGATAAAGAGGTTGAGGTCAGGAGACCAGACATTGTTATCATTACCAGATAGGAAAGATACTGAACAACTACTGATGTAACATCTCTGGGTGATAGCAGAGTGTAGAGGGAACTTGCTAAATGACATAAATCATGTTTGAAGAAGACTGGAGACTGAAATTCGAAAAGGAATATTACAGTCAGCCATATTACTAAGAGTCACAAGAAACCTAAGGTAAGGTTGAGCGAATGAAAGAATCTCAAATGAATCTTGCCTCTTGGATTATCTTGCCCCTTGGATTTAATTTCAAAATTCACTTGTATCATAGAGAAAAGTTAGATATCAAAGTAAGTATGTAAATGCTCCAAAAATCTTCCCTCCTTGGAACAGCTCATACATTTGAAAGAAAGGTATTTTCTGTTGAAGGCCCTTTGTTAAGGACTGGCAGCATAAAGAAAACAAACAACAAAACATAAAATTTTATATCCAGACTGCAATAATAATAATAATTATAGGTACCAGTCAGTGGCTCTCGTGGCTTTTGATCTTAACTGATTGGAAGTGTTATCATATACATGTTTTGTCTTAGCATAAAAGATGGGCTACAGTTAATATTCTGCTCAATACCAAGTGGGGGAGCATCATAGCCATGTGTTGAGAGGAATTTTTGGGGTTTGGATAATTCACCTTTGGAAACATGGCTGTTTCATTCCACATGCTTAAACAACTCTTATTCAGGGACATTTTGAATGGGGTGGGCTACTCAACCTGAAGAAAATTCTTGCTGGGCCCCATTGCAAGGTCGTGCGCTGTTTATTTTGATATGCGATCACCATGTCTCGCACATATGGTTGTGATGCATGTGCCTGGTGTACCCTTATCAGACGGGTAGTCATGATGGGTATACTGGGCTTCCTATAATTGTACCCCAGTGTCACTTTGATGGCATGCACTGCTCTCTCACTCAATAATAATAACAATGATGATGATGATGATGGCAATCAAATTACAAGTTTATTGAAAAAAATGATGTGAATAAGCATGATGTCTTTTGGATCCTCATCACTTAAGGTCAACTTTTCAATGCACTTGCATGCGTTGGATGGAATTCAATGGGGAGCATTTTCTACAGGTAGGTACTCTTTCTGTTGCCAACCCACAAGCAATTTAATAGTTTCCCCAAGACCACACATATTTTTGCAGACATTTGAAAACGACACTACATAACATGATGGTGATGTTTGCTTACATTAATTGCATGAAGTTCAAGACAAGGAGACTGTAACACATGTACATAGACATAAATATGAATTCCTTAACTGTCCATGAGGGGCCAGGACATTACCAACAAAGAGCTGATACAATGAGTTCCCTAACTGTGCACGAGGGATCAGGACATTACTTTACCAACAAAGAGCTGATAATACTTGATAAAATGATGAAGGAAACCGAGATCATAGATATTGCCACACCTGTGTGAGTTAATGATAAAGAATTGGAAAAGACAGAGAAGTACAAGAAGCCACTAAAAGATGAGATTACATGAATGTGGGCAATGAAGAAAGTAACTGTCATCCCTGTAGAGGTACAGGGAGTATTAACAACCAGGTTTGAGAAATTTATTAGTAAATTTGGGATTGACAAGGAGATAGAACATGTTTAGAAAACTGCTCTATTGGGAATAGTGTCAATTTTGAGACTGGTTCAGTGATGTTAAGTATCATGGAAATTGACCCTGGGAGACCTTTGACAACAAGTTGTTGTCTGCTCTTACAAAATTAACAGAAGCAAGTGAAATCAAGAACTCTGAGAATTGAGATGTAAAACAATGATAACTTCAAAGTTAGGCACAAGGCCAGTAGTTTTTGAAGAGAGGTGATTAACCTATAATACCGGTCCCAGTACATGACTGGTACTATATTGACCTTGAAAGGACACAAAGTAAAGTTGACCTGGGTGGGATTTGAACTCAGATTGTAAAAAGCTGGAACAGATACTCCAAAGCAGTTTTTTTTTTCCAATGCCCTAACCACTCATAGAATAAAAAGATATTTTGTACAAAATATGAAAACAAAAATTTTCATTAATAATGTTTTTTTTTTTAATTCATTTGGTATTTTTGTAGGGGAATGGTAGAAATGTTTTTTTTTTTTATGGGAAAGGAAAAGAGAGATGGAAAGAGAAGAGAAATATCTGATTTTTATTTTTTTTCAGAAAAAAATCTATAATAGATTATACTGAGACAGAAAGGGAAAAAAAACATGGTTGGAATTTTTGTTTTGCTTCTTACAAATTAAATTAAATAAAAAATAATATTTTTAGTGAATGGTTGACATCTCTGAAGAATACAGAATGCTATAAACTAAACAACTGACAGCTATTTGAGGTTTGTGTTTGTGTGTTTGAGCAGAAAGTCCAATCTAATATTTTTCATCAGCAACTTAGCTGTGTGTGTTTGGATGGAAGTAAACGCTTCCTCTATACACTGCTACCTGTGATATAGTTATGGTGGTTGTTGTGGTTGTTGTTATAGGTGGTGAGTGTAGCGATAGTTATCTGGTGTCATATGTAGGTACATTACAACTCTGACTTTTTCTATAACAGCAACATCAACTACTACTACTACTACAGTTAAGCACTAGGTATAATTGAAAAGGAAGTCATTCAAGTTGTGAATAAATAACAACAACAGCAATAATAATAATAATAATAATAATAATAATAATAATAATAATAATAATAATAATAATCATAATAACAATAATAATCCTTTCTACTATAGTCATAGGGCCTGAAATTTTGGGGGAGGAGGTAAGTTGATTACATTGATCCCAGTGCATAGCTGGTACTTATTTCATCGACCCTGAAAGAATAAAAGGCAAAGTCAACCTTGGAGGAATTTGAACTCAGAAAGCAAAAGAGAGATAATAGAACTGCCACTAATCCTTTTGTCCAGCCTACTAAGTGTTCTATCAGCAACAATAATAATAATAATAATAACAGAGCACTGAAGGCCGGACATGATAACCTTTAGGAGGAACAAACAAGAGTGCCTAATAATCGACATAGCAGTGCCAGGAGATCAACATATCATCATGAAAGAAAGAGAAAAGATGGATAAATATGGAGACCTGAGAATTGAGATGACTAAGATGTGGCAGCTATGAGAATCAGTCATGAAGGTTGTCCCAGTTGTCATCAGAGCATTGGGTTCAATACCACCTAATCTGAACAAAACATCAGAAAACCCTAGAAATACCCTACAATCTAGGTGTATTGCAAAAGTCAACATCCCTTGGAACTGCATGCATATTGTGTCAGGTACTGTCTATCTGAGGTCCTTGTTGTGACTTGACAGACATTACAAACCCCCAGTAGACACAATATCTTCAATCAACAACATCAATCATATTGGATACTGTGCGACTTCTTAAATAATAATAATATTTTATTAGCGACAAGGTCCAAAAGACTTTCCTGGAAAATAAGGGCAGTGGGGAGTTCCATAGATATATGTGTGTAAATGAATATAAAAAAACAATTAACAATAATAACATCAGTAGTAATTCTTTCTAATTATGGAAGAAAGTAAGTAATTTTAGAGAAGGGATTTAGTTTATTGGATTGACCCCCAGTACATGACTAGTTACTTTATTTGATCAAAACTGAAAGGATGAAAGGCAAAGACAACGTTAGCAGCATTGGAAGTCAGAGAGTATTAAAAAAACCAGAAGAAACGTTGCTAAGCATTTTGCCTCACACAATAAAGATTCTGCTAGCTTGTCTCCTAACGATAATAATAATAATAAGAAGAAGAAGGATCTCTTTTATTGGCCATAGGGGCATGGATAATATGGATATCACAAAGATAGTCCACAATTTGTGCATGAGTTTGGCCATTAGGTTGAGGGATGAGATGACATTGCAATGATAGTTTTAAGGAAGTCGATGAGTGAAGAGAGGAAAAAATGTCTAAATGAAAGCATACACAATCAGCAAATTGTACTCAATATATTGGATTGCAGGTAACATAGTCTAGACACTCTACAATTATATACATGCCATCTTTGCCCATAGCTTTGGGTTCATCCAAGTCTCAGGAGTAAAAAATAATTAGTGGAGACTGTGTGGAAGCCTGTTGGATGGATTCAGCTTTAGAATTACATTAAAAGTCCAGGTGTTTGTTGAACACTCAGCTACATTCATATCAATCCGATGGGGAGATAGTTCCGTAGGTCAACAACTGAATGCTCCTCACCGAAAGTCCCAAGAACAGGATCAGCATTTATAGCCAAGCATGGAACTCCACAGATCTTGTAGTAGAGTCATTTACTAATTGTAATCTCCAGTTTACAGGTGCAGGCTGAGGGTAGGCCCTTTCAGTCAAACCATGATTGCTTCTTTCACCCAGCTTTCGGCAGGTTTATTAGAGGGCAACAGATCACTCTCCACTCTTGCTTTCATCTTCAAGTGGGATATGAAAAATTAATGAGGATTTCAGCAGGAAGGAAAGTGACTGTACAGGGAATAAAATGAGCAACAAAATTCAATTCAAAACACAAGTAGTTCTTATAGTGTGACAGGAAAATCTCCCATATTTTACACACCCATTAACATGGTGCGAGTGAAGTTAGGCAGGCAATAACAGTGTCTTAATATAGCTAATATTTCATCATATTTTTATTATTTTTTGTTACCAAAATAGTTTGGATTGGTGAACATTGTGTATTTGCTATCAAAACGTTCATCAAGAATGGGAATCTGGGAGCTTTTCTCTTTTTTTTCTTCTTTTTTCAACCACATTTGAAAGTCAATCTAAATATAAACGAAACCTTGAATCTAGAAATAATCTCTTGAACAGTTTGTTTGGTTCAGTTTCTATCAGGAGTGAAGAATGGTCTTTCTCACTCCAGTTTCTTTATCATTCATTTACCAACAACCAAAATGACAATGTCACTTTCCCCATCTCTTCCTCGCTTTCCCCCCATCTCTTCTTCACTTCCCCCTCTCTTCCTCACTTTCCCCCTCTCTTCTTCACTTCCCCCCTCTCTTCTTCACTTTCCCCCTCTCTTCCTCACTTTCCTCCTCTCTTCTTCACTTCCCCCTCTCTTCCTCACTTTCCCCCT
>NC_068985.1:86249115-86253953 GCF_001194135.2 Octopus bimaculoides
CCTCTCTTCTTCACTTTCCCCCTCTCTTCCTCGCTTTCCCCCTCTCTTCTTCACTTTCCCCCTCTCTTCCTCGCTTTCCTCCTCTCTTCCTCGCTTTCCTCCTCTCTTCCTCGCTTTCCTCCTCTCTTCCTCACTTCTCCCCTCTCTCCCTCACTTTCCTCCTCTCTTTCTCACTTTCCCCCTCTCTTCCTCATTTTCCCCCTCTTTTCCTCGCTCCCCCCTCTCTTCCTCACTTTCCCCCCTCTATTCCACGCTTTCCTCCTCTATCCACTAAAAAGAATAAGTCCAACCAGGTGGATTCTTCCTTCCCCACAGCTATTGAACTGATAAAATCTCTTATCAGATCTTCCTATTGATTCATAATTGATTGGTACAAAGCATCATCAATTTCCTTGGATTACTGATTTTACTTTGAAATCGTTCATGAGACAATAACTCAGATGTAATGGGTGCACAAGCATGGCTGTGTATTTAAGAAGTTTGGTTTACAAACATGGTGTCAAGTTCGATCCCACTCTGTGGCACCTTGGATAAATATTGTCTACTATAATCTTGGTGATGCCAATACTTCCAGAGTGGAATTTGGGTGACTTGAACTGAATGACTCGTTGTGTGTTTTTGTATCCACTTACTTTCAGACTGGCACCATTTTGACAGCACCAATATTATCTGTGTCAGGCAGATGTTCAACAAGTGAAGATATGAAAGAAAGTACGTTACTTGAAAATGAAGAATGGCATCAGATAGACCAACGGCTGACAACGCTAAACACAAGAGTCAGCCTCAGTAAAAGAAAGGACCTCTGAGAATTTCCTTGAGAAAAGTTATGTCCTTACCAAGGAATTTTCGTGATAGAATACCAAGTTGGCATATTTGTCGAGTATATTTCACAAGATACCATCTTGTTGGTTCCATACAAGTAAACTTGTCACACCTAACCGGCCACTGGAACAAGTACCCCAAAGCACCCTCATACTTCTCCAACGCTCTCTTAGTTCTACTAATCGATCACCCTGAATTTCTGATTTATTTTATTGACTCCATATGAATCGAAAGCAAAGATTACATCATCAATTTTTCACTTCAGGTCCATAGTTGACCCAAGTGTCTTCAATAATAATTGAATAGTGATGAACCAACAAGAGAAACTCTATGATTGTGGTCACTTGGCATTATAAATAGTGGCCTCATCTCCCTCAAATTATACTTTATCATTTTTAAAATATTAGAAGAACATATTTAATACTACAATCCTTGATACCTTTACAAAGTTAGGATGGTTATATATATATATATATATATATATATATATATATATATATATATATATATCATCATTTAATGTCCGTTGTCCATGCTGGCATGGGTTGCACGGTTTATCTGGGCTGGCACGCTGGAAGGCTGCACCAGACTCCAGTCTGATTAGCATGGTTTTCTATGGCTGTATGTCCTTCCTAATGCTAACCAATCCAAGAGTGTAATGGGTGCTTTTATGTGCCACTAGCACATGTGCCATTTGTGTGACACCGGTATCTGTCATGACTGATTTTGCTCGGCTTGATGGGTTTCATTCTTAAGCACGACATAATGCCAAAGGCCCAACACACATACACACGTGTGTGTGTGTGTGTAAATATGCATGTATACGCACACATTAAAGCACAATATGTAGTTACATATGCACAGACACAAGGCAAAATAAACCCTTTGTAAAAGAATGTAAATAACAGAAGTTTAGACCAGATAACAGAAGTTAGGCTAAAGGAGACAAACATTCACAGAATACTGTTAAAAGTCTGATGATGGTTAACTGTGTGTCTGTGTAATCACATAAGCTAAATTAAGATTAAGCACTCAGACATTGTCATTGGAGATGATGAGTAAAAAGAAAATCTCTTTATCAACGTGTCAACCAATCGTTAATCATTAATCAACATGTCAATCAATCATTGATCAGAATGTTAACCTGAAGAATTTAATAATCTTTCAGAATATAAAGTTTTAGAGATAAAAATAGTGTGTGGAATAAAAAGTAAAAGATTTCAAGGTAGTTTTGATTAAATTTGAGGAAAACAGAGAGAGCTTGCAGAGTCATATGTTTACATAAAAAGTAGCTGAATCTAATTTTATTGGGTTCTGTATGCTTTTTAAAGTAGTGCCCTCACCTTAGAACTGAATATGTTAATACAACTGTATGTTAGACTCTTGTAGTTGTTCCTAATACTATGAATAATGATTTCATCATTTAATGTCTGCTGTCCATGCTGACATGGGTTGGACAGTTTGACAGGAGTTGGTAACCTGGAGGGCTGCACCAAGCTCAATTTGTCTGTAATGGCACAGTTTCTACAGCTGGACATTTCTTTCTCCTGTCAACCACTTTATAAAGCGTACTGGGTGCTTAACACATGGCACCGGCACAGGGGCCTTTTATGTGGCACTGATACAGGTACTTTTCATATGGCACAGGCACTGGTCCTTTGTATTGTCACAATTCCAAAAGTGAGCCTCTATGCATCCAGTCACTCACTGCTAGAAATAGCATCCCAATTTCCTTCAAATTATATCTTACCATCTTAAAAATAGGGAAACATAAATTTACTCCAATGTACCTTTACAAAGGAAGGATGGTCTTGAGTGGAATACTTTTGGTCATAACTCTGGACAATCAGAATTCTACTTTTTGTCTGTTGCACTGATTTTTATAAATGACCAGGGAATAGCCTGCAGTTTTCTTCTGTTTGATGACTGACAGCAGGGATTAAAAAAAAAAGACACTTTAATGTTTGATGAAACCTTTAAAGGTATTTTTATGTTCCAATCGAAGTGGAAAGTGTAAACTTCCAGCAAGTTTATTCAAAGATAGCTGAGAGTAAACATACCAAGCTCAGCATATACTTCTATGCCAGAGAGTAACAGTTGACAGAGGACAATTACTCTTGGTACTCAGAGTATTTCAAGATCTACTGGCCTTAAGTGATGGTTCCCTTCTGTGCCTCGATCTTGTAATGTTCTACTCTCTGTCACATTTGTGGTAGTAGTAGTAAAATCAATAAATAATCAGAAGAATGGTTAGAGAGGTAAGCAAAATGTTTTATGGAAGCTGTTCCATCTCTGCTCTGTGTTCAAATTCCACCAAGGTTAAGTGTGTCTGTCATCTTTCAGGCTCGATGAATTAAAGTTTGAATGAAGTAGTGGAGAGGTGGGTGGGAGATTTGATTGTTCTCTTGCCTCAAAAATTTTATTTGCTTTGGAAACAATTATTATTATTGTTGGACAAAATATTTAGTCAGAACTCTTTGGTTTGTCAGTTCAAAACCTGCTGGGGTCGTTTGGGGTCGATAAAATAAATAAATAAAATATCTGTCAAGTACTGAAAGAGATGCCATGGACAAAATCACTCGCCCCTAAAATTACAGGTTTTGTGCCAAAATTTGTAAGTGGCAACTTGACAGAATCATTAGAATATTGTTGGAAGGCTGAGAAGTATTTCTCCTGACTCTTTATGTTCTGAGTTCAAATCTCACTGAGGTCGACTTTTGTCTCTTTTGGGGTCAATAAATAAAGTACCATCCAATTACTGGGGGCAATGTAATTGACTTTCCTCCCCTCCCCTCAAAATTTCTGGCCTTCTGCTAAATTTTTAAAAATAAAGTAACAATAAATTGTATGTGGTTTATCCTTTAGTTCACTTTCAGTATTTTTTACAGAATTAATACCAATGGGAACGTCATAAACATCACAACATCATGTTTGAGTTTCAGTATTTTCATCAAGTTATCTTTCCTACACAACAACAAATATATGGAGAAGTGGTGGCTGATATTTTCCTCAAAGACATTGACATATGTGTGTGTGTGTGGGGGGGAGAGAGAGAGAGAGAGAAAGAGAGAGAGAGAGAGAAAGAAAGAGAGGGAGAGAGTGTGTGTGTGTGTGCAGAGGAGGAGAGGTGATATGTACTCGGTTCGAGGATTAAGACGTAGGTGGGCTGAGTACAGTTGGTCTCCTGCTCATTGAGGCTGACTTTAGAATTACCCTTTTGATAACGGATATTACTACAACGATGGCGATTGGACAATAAGGATAGAAAACAACAGAAAAGAAAGCAACAACAACAACAACAAACAGGAAAAAGATCAATAACAACAACAAGAGTAAAATAAAAATCAATAACGACAATCAGAAGAGCAACAACAATGGCCAGCATAAGGTGGAGGAGGGTGAAGAGGAGGCAAGTAACAATAACAACATTAATGATAGTAAACACTATGAAGTGACTTGATCTGCTAGAAATAGTATCTAAACGATACTTCAAATCATATTATAACATCTTAGGATGTTTGTAGTTGTGGATACATCAAAGGTGAATATAAGCAGTGAAGGTCATGGCTGGAAAACACTTGAACATAAGTTTTTACTTTTCTTTTATGACTGGTTTTAGGCATGGGGCTGTGACCATGCTGGAGCACTGCTATTATGTGATTTAGTTGAGCATATCACTGTTCCTGTCATCCCACTGTACATAAAGTGAGTCTATATTTTAGAAAAATCCCCTGCAACAACTGTATTAGGGGTACCTTTTTTTTTTTAATTTTCATTTGAATCCCTTGAAGGGATAAATGGTGAAATTGGATTTGGTGGGATTTGAAACATAGATTATAAATTGTTGTAATTAAAAAGTACAGAACATTCTTTCATCTGATATTTTACAAAATGGAGAGGAATTGAATGAAAGGAAGAGGAAACAAGGGGCTGCTGTGAGTTGCAGGGGAGAGAGAGAGAGAGAGAGAGAGAGAGAGAGAGAAAAGGGGAGAGAGAGAGAGAGAGAGAGAGAGAGA
>NC_068985.1:86253963-86259491 GCF_001194135.2 Octopus bimaculoides
GAGAGAGAGAGAGAGAGAGAGAGAGAGAGAGAAAAGGGGAGAGAGAGAGAGAGAGAGAGAGAGAGAGAGGTTGGAACATGTCTGAAAGTAACGTTTTGGAAGAATGCATCAGAGTAGTTTCATATTGCTTTCCTCCAGACACACCAGGAATTGAACTTAGCACTTCAAGCTAACATACAGTTTGTTGAGTCAGCAGAGAACTCTGTGTGTATCATTGCAATGATTAGAAATAACAGTTAAATATCTCTTAAATCATATCTTGTTTTTATAAAAAAGGACATATTCAATGATAGTAAACTTATGTTTGAAGAAAAGACAGCATGGATGGTCATGGGTAGAATGTCTTATATCATGTATCTGCTTGATCAGAGCTGACTTCCTGGCTGTTTGAAAATTTGGTGTTCTAACTAGACATACAACACAAAGGAAACGCTATGAGGTTATTCAACCTGCTAGAAATGAAATCAAATTTCCTTCAAAGCACAATCAAGTATGAAGGTGACATTGGACAAGGTAGGTCTTACTATACACAAAGGTGGCCACGGATGGAATACCTTTGATCATAGGTGTGCCCAATCAGAGCTTGCCTGGTGCTAAACAACAACTGCACCAACACAGTGCCTATAACAAGGTTTGAACTACCAACCTCTTGGTTGGTTATCGACTCACTGTATTTATTCAGCCAGACATTAGTGTTTGCTCTGTATTGTACAGTTCTCATTAATTATAGAACTCGTTACTGAAGTATTTTAGAAACTATCAATTTATTATTAAATAATACTAATAACTGATAAACAGCAAAACATTTCAACAAAAAAAAAAAAAAACAATTTAAATTAGTCACTAAAGGTAATTTCAGTGAAAATTATAAATTTTTGGTAAATATTTACAGCAAAAGAGATGAATTCTTCTAACGATGAAAGATTGGAAGCAGGTTTTTAAATTAAAAAAATTTTAAATAGCATGTATAACTAATGAAATAATTTAATTAAATGAGAATGAAAAGAAATTTCATTAAAATAATTTTAGAAGTGATCTGTCAAATAAAATAAAATAAAGGGAAGATTTTTCTCTAACAGAATCTAAATGTATTTATATACAATAAAAGCAGGTAGATGGGTAGAGTAGATAGTGAGGAGAAATAAAGAGAGAGAGAGAGAGAGAGATAGGCAGGTTCATTAACTGATATAAATCTACTACAAATATCAGTCACAAATGAATACGACAGGGTAGCAGGTACATGCTTTCACTCACTGATTTGAGTAGGGATGTAACTGTGAGCTGACACAAATACCCTCCTGCTCATCCCCCGGCCTCTGTCTACCTTTGACCCAGCTGAATATGGAGGGAGAAAGGGCCAGACAGTGGCTGACCAAGTGAACAGGAGCTGTGTGAAATGAAGAGTCTTACCCAAGGACACATTAAGCCATCTGGCCCAGAAATTGAACACATGTCCCCATGGCTGAGAGCCCAACATTAACCACTTGGCCTCGTGTCTTCCCAATTAATTGAAAGACAGAGACATAGAAGTAAAGAAAACATAGATAAACAGACAGGCAGAGATATACAATGATGCTAATATACACATTTAAAGATAGATAGATAAGAGAGAGAGAGAGAGAGAGAGAGAGAGAGAGAGAGAGAGAGAGAGAGAGAGAGAGAGAGAGAGAGAGAGAGAGAGAGAGAGTGAGAGATAGATACATATGTATGAGTTAGAGAGAGAGAGAGAGATAATGAGGAGAGAGACAGAGATTGTGTGCGAGAGATTGGACACAGGCAATTAGTATAAGGGCAGAGGGTAATCAATGGAAGTAGTAAATGAAAAAGTAAACAAACAACAGAAGAAAAGAAAACATTTCACCAACAGATAATGTGATAAAGAGAAGAGTTTTTTTTTTATTCTTTGTTTCTTTTTTTTTTATCTTTCTTCTCCATTTTCACTAATTAGGAAGAAATGTACAGTCCAAAATAAACTTACAGTAAATGGTTTTAAACTATTTATTTTAAAGAATTTGTAGAACAATGTCTGTAGATGTTATTATTAGCATTATTACACCAATAAAGATTGGATCTTTGGAGTAGCATTCTTGGTAATATTAAAGTCAATTAATTTCTGTCCAGTCTCTGTTGTAACCATCTTCAGGCCTCACTGGCTAAGAACAGCTTTAGTTTTTTTTACCTATTCTGACATGGGTTGCAAGGTTCAACAGAATACAACAGGTCCAAGCACAGCATCACATTTCATTTATTTGCTGTGGCATAGATTCTATGGCTGGCCACTCTTCCTAAAGTCAACCACATCACATTGTATACTACATGTGCTTTTCAGGTCACCATCACTTGTGAGGTGAGCATACTATGGACCTTGAGAGAGGAGGCTTTATGCTAGGAGATGAGGGGTTTAAAGTTTGAGAGAAGGGGTCAGAGCAGAAGAGGTTTCTTGCTGGAGAGGGTCCACATGGCTATTCACACTTTAGAACAGAGGGTGGAGGGGAATGATCAGGTGGAACAAGGAGGAAGAGATAAAATAGTAGAGATGAAATGTTTGTGCAGAACCCCACCTCCCAAAGTATCAGGTGACTAGAAGTGAGGGGGTGAGGGGAGTAGTTGCAAGAATGTATGGGAGGGTGAGAGTTGTGGAAAGAGTGAGAAATAACTTAGAAACTTGTGTAGAAGATGATCTTAAAAAACAAGATGCAATTGGGGTTAATAAAAGCTGGGGTGGGGGGTGGGGATAATACATTTTCTGTGCATTTTGTAGGAGTTTAGGAAGATGGAGCAGGATGTTTTGATATTTTATCTGGGACATCATGGATTTGACAAAAAAATCTGAGGATTCGGCATTTTGCCTACGCATATCTAAGAGAACAAACAACATTATGTGACCTTCATGTTATAATCTAGCCCAGTGTCTCCCAGCTCATGGGTAAGGGTATCATTTAAAGGGCTTCAAAGGCAAAATTTCTGTAACTTCTGTAATATTTAATAACTTATAAAATGCTTCTGAATATGTTATATGTTAAGTCATGGGATGCGAGAAATGATAACAATGATGATGATGATGATGATGACTGCAATTAGAGTGATGCTTCTGATGATGATGATAAGGACTACAGCACATTTACCTCCAAAAAGCATCAAATGTTAATTTTATTAAAATTTTAGGAAACTAGCATCATGGAGACACATTTATAAAGGGTTAGAATGTGATTGTGTGGAATTCATTTCTAAAGACTAAAAGCAATGCAAAAATTAAAAAAATAAATTTTGTTTTTAATGTGAACTGTTTTCTATCAGGGATTGAAACCTCCTTGTTGATTCAAAAAGCTACAAGCTTGGCTCTGTCTCTATTGTGCAACACAATAACATTTAGAACTAACTTGATGCTACTAAAACACCTCTGTAGCTATGATTATGATGATGATTCTCATCATTTCACGTCTGTTTTCCATGCTGGCATGGGTTGGATGGTTATTGAATTACTATAAATTGAGTGCTTTTCATATAGCTACACTCTAGAATTATTGTTGTCCAGACCCAGGTCATCCTTAGTCAAGTAGACATTGAATCTAAACTTTTTCCATCTGTGACCATCCCATCTTTTATTTATTTATTTGTTTAATTTATTATTTTATAGATTCTCTCTTTGAATGTGTCGTACAAGATTCATCATTACTTTTACAGGTTGTGATCTGAGGTTGATTTCACTGCTATTTCTACCAGGGTGTAATACCTATGTACAGGCACAGTCTTACATTATTGGTGGCGCTTACTGAAAGAGCAAGGGTGCACAAGCGCCCTGCCCCCACCAAAGCAAAGCCTTGCTCCCCCCACATTGATTTTCTCTTTCCGCATGTCACTACCCTTGTTATTTAAAGAGTGACAATGTCTCCCTGTCCATCAGGTTCAGCTTCTTTTGTGACTCCCATTATTATTTAAAGGGCAGAAACATCTCGATTCCTTTCAGTCTTCCCCCTGAAAGTCAGTAATGACTAGCTCCCACCCCCACTAACCCTTTGGATGGGCCCTATTTACTCTGATCCTGAAAAGTGACTAGTGCAGCTGTGCCTCCAATGAATGCAGGTAAAACCTGAAATATGTACTCAGCTAAATTTACTGGTGCATCTAATGCAATCAATTTGTTGGGAGTTCCAGGTTCAAATATCGGACCAGGACTTTTCGTAAATGGAAATAATATTAAACAACTCTCGGTTTAGAAAAACATCAAAAACTAGCCTGTCATCACATTAAAAAAGCAATCAATATTATACATCTGATGGGTAGAAGAGTAGTAAAAATAACAAGATGCTGGTCTAAATGGTTTAGTTTCATATTGCTGTATTGTGAGTTCAAATCCTACAGTGGACAACCATTTCTTTACATCCGTCTGGCAGCATCATTAAATTAATTACAGGACTGGAGCCCAACATAATTAAGAATTTCTCATTGGTGGTGGGGGTTGCAATGTATCTGTTTATTTAACTGTCTTTCAAAAGTAAACTGTTGTGACTGAAATAATGATAATAATAATGATGATGATGATGATGATGATAATAATGATGGTGGCAATAATAATGATGATGATGATGTAAATGCTGGCTGGTTGATTCTCCAGTTACGATTTACATTGGGGGGGGGGAGAGAAAGAGAGAGAGAGTTAACACAAAGGGCAAGGAAGAGAGCACATACTAAGCTTGGTGGCAGACAATGAATAAAGCAAAGCTACACACACACACACACACACACACATACACACAGAGAAAGAATCAGAGTCACAGGAGGAGGAGAGGGAGCAACTGACAGAGTGGTCATGGTAGGAGTTATACACTTGAGAAATTTGTTTTATTTAATTTTATTTGAAGCTAATAAAAATATTTTCTTTAGAAAATTTGTATTTATTTCATCATTTTTATATTTTTTTAATAAAAATAAAGTAATAATTATTGTATGGATGCTGTATTTCCTGATATTATGCATGGTGGCAAAAGTATATAATTCTAAAGTTGCCTGTCATTTGATGGGCAACACTGAAGAACTGATGATGACGATGACAACAATGATGATGATGATGATGATGATGATGATGATGGCGATTGTGATGATGGTGGTGGTGGTGGTGGTGATGATGATTTTTATTAGCCACAAAGGCATCAGATGAAGAAGACATTATAAAACAGGCAAGAATTTGTGTGGAGCATTTACATAAAATCAGATGAGGAGGAAAATCGAAGGGGTGATGACCCCAAATTCCCTTAGAGATTTGGGATCAACTTTGCCTTCAATCATAAGGTGGATGGATGGGTGGGTGGGTGGTCAATAAAATGCTTGTTGTATTAAATACTGGTATTAATTTAATCTATTGTGTCACTCCAGCTAAGACACAGATACATGAATGGGTAAAAGTAGATGGATAGAGAGACAATCAGATAGACACATCAATCAACAGATAGATAGAGATAGATAGCTAGCTAGCTAGATAAAGCTAGATAAAGATAGCTAGATAGATAGAGATAGATAGCTAGATATAT
>NC_068985.1:86259674-86262174 GCF_001194135.2 Octopus bimaculoides
GATAGATAGATAGATAGATAAATAGACAGACAGATTGACAGGTAGAATAGTGAAATAAAAAGACAAAAAAGTGGAAATATTGATAGACTGGTAAATAGGTTTATAGAATAGCAAAACATGTAATCATATCACTGGGCAGCTAAATCAAAAATTAACAACGTAGAAGAAAAGTTTATAGTTTTTCCCTCTTTTCTTTATATTTTTTACAAAAATTAAATTTGGTAAACAACTCCATTGATAAAGTATTAGTGTTGCAGTAGAAGATGGGCCAGCATTTCATCCAATCAGTGGTACCACACTGGATTGAGTTAAGGGTCACTGATAATCCTTTTCAAACCCCAACAATGTAAATGGCTGAAGAAGTGAAGCATGGTCTCTGCCACTCATTTAAAGACTGACTTGTGTTTTGTGAAATTGGAGTGCTGAGTTCAAGTCCCAGCTTGGATACTTTTGTGTTAGGGGATTTAATGTACAAAATGTATTGTATTGCAAATGAGGATATCTCTATGTGCTTGTGTTGCTGGGGCTTCAAATTTTTCTGAACTATTTTTACTGAAGGATACATTAGATATTATAGTACTAGATCTATAAAAGGACAGGGTGGTCATGAAATGAACCGGATTTCATTCCTGGGCTGCTCAGTTTCTGCTGACTTTGGGGCTAAACAACTACAACAACAATAATTACTAGACTTGCCCTTAATTAGAGATAAGACATCAACGTAATTAGAAATAAGTCATTACCTTAATTAGAGATAATAACGATTGATTTGACTGATTGATAATGAAAACCATAACAAACTTTTTCTTCAGATCTCACGGTGTACTGGAAAAGATAAGAAGATTCTGAGGTGCGCATGCCTTTCTCAAGGACACTAATAACATGAATGAGGTGAAAACAGCTGAAGTTTGGATTAAAAATTGAGTGAATTCCATCACTCAGTTTTAGGTGACCTCCACTCCACATTTATCAACAGTCTACCTCTACATTCACCACCACCACCACCACCACCACCACCACCACGGCAACAACAATCTCTAATAAACATAATTGGAACACCTTAAGGTCCACAGAGAATGAAATATGGGAGACCTACATTTTGATGTTACAAGCGAAGAACATAACATCTATGTCAAAGGAGATACTTAAGATGGGGTACCATTCTCCCCAGAGGTGCGAGAGCCAGAGAATGGAGATTTCAATTTCTGAAATTGTTTTCTATTAATAAATATGACAAAATACTTGTGATTTTTGAAACGTTTTCTGATCCTGGTTGTCCCATGTATCACAAAAACACTGAACCAGTTGTATCTTTTGAAGTAATATCGACACCTAACAGGAGCAATGATGATGATGATGGTGACAATTATGATGATGTTGAAGATGATAATGATGAAAATATTATGATGGTAATTATGATGAAGATTAGGATGATGACGATGATGGTGGTGGTGGAAGTGGATATATTTAGTAATAATTTGATGGCCAATAAAAGTAAGAGATATTTGAAAATCTTAATTTTATGTATTCACCAAAGTGGTTAGAAATCACAGCCAAATGTCCCTTACACTTTAAAAAAAGCGTAAGATGGTTTGGTTATAAGGAGAGGGACTGGGGCTGAGCTGGGATTAAGCAACAACAACATTTGACATCAACCCACTGAGAAAGTTTTTACACAGTCACTTTGACTTGCTAGAAATAGCAGCCAAATCTTCTTCAGTTCACTACCTACTGTTTTAAGAAGTGAAGTCTACACTGGACAAGTATATAGTGTTTACAGTGTGTATTATGAAAAATTTGATTCACAACATCAGGACTACTACTGGTGGGTAACTGGGTGGGGTAGGTAGTGAGGGTAGCATCATAGTTGAGTGTTAAGAACAAAGAAGATGAAAAATATTAAGGATGCTAAGTGGGAAAAAGTAGGGATCACATTAGATTTGAGATTGCACAGGAGCAAAGTAACTATGGGGGTACACCTCTTTAAAAATGGAAGATGCAGCCAGCTGAGATATCTTTGGTCATAAGTCTGATCAGGGCTTACCTGGGGTTAAAAAACAATAACAACAACAACAACAAATACCAAATTTGGCAGTAGAATGTCACATGTCTTTAAAGAAGGGGTGGAGACAGTCAAGATAAACTCCCTACAATTTGCCCAGTACATATTGTATGAATTTTAGATGTAGACAGGGTCTTGGACAAAGGGCCAAGTGGTATTTCTTCTGACTCGTTACATTCTGAATTCAAATTCTGCTGATAAATAAATACCAGTTGCGCACTGGGGTCAATGTATTCAACTCCCACCCCACCCGTCAGAATATATCTGGTCTTGTGCCAAAAAGTGAAATCATTGTTGTCGTCATCATCATCATCACCATCATAAGGGATTGGTCCCTTCTAGCGATTGTAGGGAAAATGGTGAGAGTGAACAGAATTAAATTTAAGCATGCACCTGTAGGTTGGAGAATAATATTTAGAGAAAAGCTCATACCTTTTG
>NC_068985.1:86264233-86265106 GCF_001194135.2 Octopus bimaculoides
ATATATATATATATATATATATATATATATATATGTACACACACACATATACATACATGTATATACATACATATATAAATATACATTATATATATACATACATATATAAATATACATTATATATACACATATATACATACGAATATATATACAAATATTATATATATACACACACACACATAGACAATATAGATGCCTATATATATATATATATATATATATATGATGTTTATATGTATATATATTTATATGCATGCATATATATGTGTGTGTGTATATATATAAATATACACATACAGCTATACATTTATACATACATGCATATGCACATATATATATGTGTGTGTGTGTATGTATATATATTTGTCTGCATGCATAAACATATACACTCATTTCCATTCTACTTTTTCATTGGTTTCACAAGAACGAATACACACACACACACACACACACACACACACACAGAGGCAGACACACACACACACAGACACGTGTGCACACGTACATAAATCCATATTCTTCCTCTTTTACCGGCATGATGGGAGTGTGTGTTTGTGCACGTCTGTGTGTGTGTGCATGTTTGTGTGTGTATGTTTGTGTGTGTATATTTATAGTTGCAAATTACATGAAAAAAAAGGGGTTATAAATGGAAATAAAACAAGCAAAGAACCTGAATGTTGAAGGAAGCATTTGTTAATTAATCTCTACAAATTATTGATTTTTAGTTTGTTATGAAAAAAAAAGTGTGTGTGTGTGTAGACATACACACACACATATATATAATGTATATTCACATATATGTGATGTGTGTGTGTATATATATATATATATATATATATATATATATATATATATATATATATATATATATAT
>NC_068985.1:86266142-86267027 GCF_001194135.2 Octopus bimaculoides
AACTCCTCCGTATTCAACCAATATTTATTATATTTACCAATCATTTCCCAAAACAGCAGAAACAATGAAATATAAACTCATCCGCCAAAAGAAAAAAAGGACAAATTCAAACTGCAGGCGGGATTTGATCTCAGAACATGAAGTGACGTAACCAAATTCACTGCAGGGCATTTAGTCAGACACTCTCTATCAACTCTGCCAGTTCTGTCTCTTCTTTCATTAAATTCTATGATATTCTTCGGAATAGTCTCTCTCTCTCTCTCTCTCTCTCCGTTTGATTGTAGAATGAGGCAAAGTTATAGCAATATTAGTTTTTTCCGTACTATTCAACAAGTTGGATGTACTGCTGACTTCGTTAGAAGCAGACTAATTAATCACATGCAAAGAGAGTTAGTAGTGTAAATATTATTGTGTGTAGGTGTGTGTGCATGCGTACACACGTGTGAGAGTACTTGTGTGTGTTTGGCTGTATGTGTACTTGGGTGCATATAGGTGAAAGCTAGTACAATCATGTGTGGCTACATACATACATGCATACATACATATATACATACATACATACATACATATATGTATATATATATATATATATATATATATATATATATATGCACCTGTGTGTGTGTTTATGTGCGTGTACCTATGAGTATGTTCGGTAAGAACATATACAAAAATATTATCTATTTTTATATGCACACATATACACATACAATATATGCATTGTTCATACACATACGTACTCACTCACTAAACATGTGTGTGTATCCTATATATGTATGTATGTATGCATGTATGTGTGTATGTAAATCCACAACCATAAGAAGTCTGAAAACACAAGGGAAGGAGAGAGAGAGAGAGAGAGAGAGAGAGAGAGAGAGAGAGAGA
>NC_068985.1:86267037-86268080 GCF_001194135.2 Octopus bimaculoides
GAGAGAGAGAGAGAGAAAGAGAGAGAGAGAGAGAGAGGGAGGGAGAGAATGAAAGAGATAGATATATATAGAGAGAAGGTAAGAGGCAAAGCCAGTGAGTTTGTGAATCTGTGTACGAGTGAAATTTAGAGACGTTTACAAAACACATGTATCCTTGTTTTCTTCCAAAATATGTTAATTTAATATTATGGTATAAATAGACTATATATAAAGGGTGTATCTATATGCACATCCTCACACATGTATATGCTTACATACATACCACACTCTCACACATGTATACATAAATACATATATATATACACACACACATACATGCACACACACACATGCACACATATATTTATATATGTATACTTGTATATTATTCTTTAAAAAGAATAATATTGCCTGTGACTTTGAAGTTTTGACCAGCTAAGCCATCATTAAACTGTCCACGGATGGGTTTACCTGGCTAAGACTTCAAAGTCACTGTCAATACTATTCTTGTTAAAGGATGATAAAGCTATACTCTAAACAAGTATTGAGTAATTCTTCAGTTGAATGTAAAATTACTTTATCAAAACATAACACAAAAACTAAGACATACATACATGTGTGTGTGTGTAATTTGTATACTAAATATATATATACTATACATAACTGTTTATATTTTGTATATACATATATGTGTGTGTGTGTGTGTGTGTGCATTATTCATGTATATGAGAGATTTGAAGAAGCTACTACCATGAAATTTGAAGTCCCAATCAACTCATGATTCTTAATATGAGTGTGTGTGTGAGTGAGTGTGTGTGTGTGAGTATGTGTGTGTACGTGTGCATGCTTGTGTGTATGCTTACATATACATATGTATGCAGTTATAAAATAGGCATGTATAATGATATAGATTTATCTATCTCTTTCTTTTCCTCTCTTCCTCCCTCTTTATCCATCAATATATATATATTCACAAACACACAAATAATGTTCATATTTATATACCAATCATTTATGTATATATACATACATACATACATACATACATACATATATATATATAT
>NC_068985.1:86268815-86271990 GCF_001194135.2 Octopus bimaculoides
AGACTTGTGTGTACACTTCACAAAAAACAATATCATGTAATAACAGACAACCTTTATAATTTTCCAACTTTCATTCCTCCCACCCCTTCACCTTCCCAATGGAAATCTCTCTCAATAAAAGGGAATCAAAAATAAGAAAGAAAAAAAAATATAGACAAGCAAAACACAGAAATTCTTACCTTTCTTAAAATGTTGTAGAAACTTTTCAAAAGCAAGTCTGTAGAAGTCTCAAATGTAATAAATATTTTTTTTTAGCCTTTTTGGTAATTTTTCACTTTTCCTTTTTTATGTTTTTTTTTTTTATATATAAATACTTCTTTTTTTTTTGTCTACTCCAGGATGATGAGGGTTTTCAGGTTACAACATTTCATGATTTATAAAAACAAAATGAAGAGGAAAGGGTAGAGAACCATTGTTTAAAAAGACGATTTCACTGCACGGACACGAGCAAAATTAACACTGATAGGTGATGAAAGCAACATTAGTTATGTTGTACAGGTTGAGGTGTATGTGAAGAATCATACAAGTAAGTATGGCTGAGAGAGAGAGAGAGAAAGAGAAGAGAGAGAAAACGAGAGGGAGAGAGCGTGTGTGTGTGGAAGAGAGATTGGGAGAGAAAAACAGAGAGAGAGAGAGAGAGAGAGAGAGAGAGAGAAAGAGGATGAGGGGGGAAAGAGATAGCAAGAGAAGGGGAGTGAGTGAGAGAGAGAGAGAGAAAGAAAAGTCTTTGGAAATGTGTTTAGTTTCTCTTTTAGTCCAGTTGGGGAATGATAAGAAGTCTACAAGAAGATATTAGAGATGCTATCAAGAAGACTTATTAAGATTATAATTTTACAAAAATATAATAATAATAATAATAATAATAATAATAATAATAATAATAAATGAAGCAACTATAATAATAATAATCGATTTTGATTGTTTGTTTTTTCTTTTTTCAGTTTACCTTAAATTTCATGGGATGGAGTTGGATTGAGGAGAAAGAAATTAATAAAGGAGAAATTCCTGTATGTAATAAAATATGTTTGACTTTTTGAACTGCACTGGATTGTTTAAAATTTTGTTTTTAATGAAAAATATAAATTAAAAATAAATTAGATTTAACCAGAAAAAACAAGTTTTCATTTAATATTTTCAAAATAATTATTATATACAATTGATTGCTTTTTTTGTTTTTCAGTTCTTTTGGTGGGGAAAAGTGGGTTTGGATAATTTTTGAGTTATTGAGTTAAATAAGAAATATATAAAATAAAAAAAATAAACCCTTTAAAAAGAACAGTTTGTACAAGTGGAAAAGAAATGGGAATAAATAATTCTAACTAGAGATGATAATAGAAAGAAAAGTGTAGAAAGTTGTTGCTGAAAATAACAACAGAAGTAAGGAAAGAAAAGTAAATACCACCACCAGCATCACCTATAATAACAACAGCAACAACAAGGACATCAAACTAGCATCACAATAATAACAATAGCGATAATGATAATAATAATAATAATAATAATAATAATAATAATATAAGTGTGCTCCTTGCTACTGTTAGTTTGGTGTATCCAGTAAAAAAAAGTCTGGGAAAAGAGAGAGAAGAGCAACAGTATAAAGAGAAGCTAACATTTAAGACTGAAAGTGAAAGTAGACGAGAGGGAGAGAGGGAGGAAAGGAGAAAAAAGAGAGAGAGGTAGGGAGAGGGAGAAGGTGTGTATGTTTAGAAGCTAAACGTGGTCGTAGCTACGGATGCCAATATTTCATAGAGTTGCTTGATACTAGAAAGTATAAATCTCCGAGACCAAAACAATAACATAAGATGGTAAGGGGAGGAGCGAGCAGGGGTCAGCTATATACATACATACATACAAATATATATATATATATAGTTTGATAAGTGCAATGCAGAAAACTCTTGATCTTCAAGTCTCTTATATAGCTTTACAGCTAAATAAGCTCATACATACATAACATATCCATATATATATGTATGTGTATATATATATATATACGTGTGTATGTATATATGCATGTGTGTGTAACTGTTGATAGTTAAAAAATAGAATTTTGTAACACCCCCACCACCCTTGCCAGTAACAACATTAACAACAACAATACCAAAATTGTGACAAATTTTTAAGAGAGTAATTAAATTGAAAATGAATATATTGAAATGAATAAAAAGAAATGTAATTGTGATTTGTTAATTGAATGATTGTGTATGTAATCCAAAATATGATGACTAGCTCGTTAACCTCCGTTAGTTTGTAATATGCAATAATATAAAGTCTGTTTTGGTCTGGTCTTTCTGTTTGCAGCTTTCTATGGCTGTTGCGACTGATCAGCCTGCATGTGCAGACTCTGCTAGCTTAGTTCTGAAACACGCTGATGCACACACACACACGCACACACAAGTACACACACACACATGAATGCACACCTTTATATATACACATACGTTTATATACATACACACATGTAAACTCTCTCTCTCACTCTCTCTTTTTCTTTCTGTTTGTATTTCTTCTACTCTCCCTCTCTCTCTATCTGTCTTGCTTGCTCGCTCTGTCTTTGTCTATCTTTCTTTCTCTCCTTCTTCTTCTCTTGCAAAGCATGCAGCTAGCCAGTCAGTGTAGCAGGCAGTGTAATGTTGATGTCTAAAGAAGGATTGTCGTCGACAGCAGTCTCACAGTCTTTCTCTACCTTAGTTCACATTGTACACCTGCTTCAAAGTGGCTAAATACACTTAAAGAGACACAGACAGACAGACAGACAAACAGGTACACAGTTGGACGGACAGACAGACACACAGAATGCTGATCACTGGAAAAATGATGAGAAGATGGGAAACATTTCATATGGACTTTGATTATTCTTTAAATTTATCTCTCTCAAAATTGCCAATTAAAAATGCAGGCAGATAATTTACACGTTGCTCTCTTTAAGATATCATCATCATCATCATTATTGCTGAAGGAAAAAAGAAAAGAAAAATATGCAAACAGAAGAGAAATATTCCACACACACACACACACACACACACACACACACACACACACACACACACACACACACAAACAAAAATGCATGTAAGATGGTATGTGTTGAGGTTTATGAAACAGGTATTTATTTAAGGTGGTACGAACTCTAGGTGATCTTTCTACTTTATAACAGCTGTTTTTAGAGACAATG
>NC_068985.1:86272496-86273012 GCF_001194135.2 Octopus bimaculoides
TATATATACATATATATATATATATATATATACCTGATCACTATATTAAAAAAATACATAATTTAGTTCACGCCTGAAATATGCAGAGCTTTCTATATTTTCAGAATGCATGTATTATTCTTTTTATTTTTTTTTTATTTCATGTAATATAAATGCATTCACACACACAAGCACTCACTGCAAACATACTCACATGCATACACATTCACACTCCCTCTTGTACACACACACACATGCAAACATGTTGTATGTATCATGGGGAAATACACACATATTTCTTATATCTTTGCATACTTGTATGTATACAGTAAAAAGATTGTATGTGCACACACACAAACATACACTCACACACACACAAACTTACACATGTGAATAAACACAAAGTATATATGCACCGACATACAAGCCAACTGAAACATTTATTTATGTAATGTTCATATTTACATATTTGCTCACACACACTCTCTCTCTCTCTCTCCCTCTCTCTCCCTCTCTCTCTCTCTCTCTCTCTCTCAC
>NC_068985.1:86273045-86273729 GCF_001194135.2 Octopus bimaculoides
CTCTCTCTCTCTCTCTCTCTCTCTCTCTCTCTCCCTCACACACACATGCATGCATGCACAAACACAGAGCAATGTTTATTTTTGTGCAAGTTATAATAAAACAATTTTACATTAAACTGAAGGATTGCTCAATACTTTTTCTAGAGTATATATTTATTATATTTTTACAGGAATAATGGTGACTACACACACTTCATCATCAAACAGTATATATAATCATATATGCATACATACAGGGTACAGTAAAAATTTGCAAAACATTCCAGAGATTATTTTTATAAGCACACAAATACATACTCACATCTCTCTATTCATCCATCAATATATATATATATATATATATATATATATATGCGCACATGCACACGCACACACACACACACACACGTACACACACACATATATACACACACACACATATATATATATACACACACATATATATATATATATACATACACATATATATATATACATACACATATATATATACATATACATATATATATATATATATATATATATATATATACATATATACACATATGTATAGTCATACATACATATATATATACATACATATATATACATACATATATATATACATACATATATATATACATACATATATATACATACATATATATGCATATATATACATACATATATATATATACATACATA
>NC_068985.1:86274920-86279920 GCF_001194135.2 Octopus bimaculoides
TATGATAGCTGCTCCCTCGTTCTTGGTCTTCATGTACCTTTGCATGTCTAAGTCCTCCCACCGAATCACAGTCCCTTCCCCATGCCTTTGTTTTTGCAGCAAAGCACCTGATATTAAATATGCTGCCAGAAAAAAACATCTGAAAACCTTAAAAATACCCTAAAATCCTGTTATATTGCAAAAGTCAGCATTACTTGGAACTGCACACATATTGCATAAAATACTGTCTGAGGTCCTTGCTTTGGCTTGACAAATGGTACAAACCCCCAGTAGAAACAATATCTTCGATCAACAAATTCCTGATATTGTATACTGTGTGATGTCTATAATAAATACATACATACATACATACATAATGCTCAATTGGTACTGATTTTATCAACCCCAAAACAATGAAAGGCAATGGTGGCATTTGAACTCAGAACGTACAGATGGAAGAAATGCTGTGGAGCATTTTGTCCAACAGAATAAATAATAATAATAATAATAATATTGTTACTGCTTGTAAAAGTCTTGCACAGAAAGAGTACGAGCATAGACATGACAAAGTAGCCCAAAACCTCCACTGGCTACTATGCTGTAAGTATGGATATGAGGTTATGGGTGCTTGGTACCAACATCCACTGGAAAATGTAATGGCCAAAAAGAGGAAGGCAAAAATATCCTCTGGGACTTTGACTTCCAGACAGTCAAGGTTTTAGAGCACTGAAGGCCGGACATGATAACCTTTGGGAGGGACAAACAAGAGTGCCTAATAATCGACGTGGCAGTGCAAGGGAGTCAACATATCATCATGAAAGAAAGAGAAAAAGTTGATAAATATGGAGACCTGAGAATTGAGATCACTAAGATGTGGCAGCTGCAAGAGTCAAACATAAAGGTTGTCCCAGTTGTCATTGGAGCTTTGGGTCCAATACCACCCAATCTGAACAAAACATCAGAAAACCCTAGAAATACCCTACAATCTAGGTGTATGGCAAAAGTTAGCATTATTTGGAACTGCACGCATATTGTGTAATTTACTTTTGTGTTTGAGGTCCTTGTTGTGTTTGAGGCATTGGAAGGGCAATGCATACCCTGTGTGCAGATAAAATTTTTCACAAATTATAATGTGGCTTATCCATGTTTTTTAATTGAATTGAATTAATTGTTTTTTTAAGTATCACCATTATAGGTATTTATACTCCAGTGAAATTAAGAAATCAAGTCTGTGGTACCCATTTGTCAAGCTTTTTTGATTTTCCGATCGCATGCAAATGGTTGCAGGCAGTTGTTTGGCTAACTTGAAGTTCTTTTGCCATCTCACGAGTGGTTTTACATGGATCTTTCTCACTGACAGGCTTTAATTGACTGTCATCGATAACAGATGGGTGTCCACTACACTTACGGTCTTCAAGGCTCAGGTCTCCACTGTGAAATCGTTTAAACCATTTTCGAGCTGACCACTCACTGGTCATTTCCTCATCAAATGTTTTGATGATATTGCAAGCAGTTTCAGCTGCTTTACATCCTTTTTTGAAGTTGTATAGCAAAATTGCATGAATATCACGCTTTGAGAGTTCCATTTCAGATGACTTTAATAACAGTGGAAAAAATATCAATGTAAATTTATTGAAGTATTTGGGCAAATCTATGTCTGTATTATCAGACAATTGCAAAAAAAAATGTTTAAAAAAAATTCAAAACTCTGCAAAAATTTGGTACAAATTCTTCAAGGTTCAAAATGTTGCTTACTTTTTTACTCAACCTGATATATAAATTTCCTGTATGAAGATATTTAAGAAAGGCTAAATATTTCACCCACTTTTATCAACTTCTTTTCCAGTTCCTCAGACTGCTGGTTTAACTTAGGCATACCCAAATTACCACTACCCATTTGAATAAATTTAATCTAAACTTTAATTAGCTGAGTGTCTAAGAATTAATTTGATTCTCATCCTAATTAATCTAACATACTGTTAAATAATTATTAATCCACACACTTACATGTTTAACCAACATGCATTTAATTTTGTATAGTTTATATAGACCAGTAAATATTGTTTCTATAATTACAACCTGGATTCAGATACAAATTGCTACACAGACTTTTGGAAACCCTTCAACTCTGCAACAGAAACGGTTTAACTAATTATTGATTGAATTCATTCATTTATTTAAACAATAGCATCAGTCAGTGAACTGCAGGCATGGTGGTATTGCAAAGAAGTTTGCTTCCCAATCATAAGACTTCAGGTTCAGTCCTGTGGCTTGACATCTGGGGAAAGCGTTTTATACTATAGCCCTGGGCCAATAAAAACCTTGTGAGTGAATTTGATTAATGGAAACTAAAAGAAGCCTGTTATATGCATGTATATATGAGCGTGTGTGTGTATTTGTGTGCATGTTAGTGTTCGTTTGTGTCTCTTTGTTGTGATCTCACATTATAGTTATAAATAAGCATGACTGTTATACAAGTAGTATTGGAAACAGGTGAGGATTGGTGACAGGAAAGGCATCCAGCTATAGAAAACTTGCCTTAATGAATTCCACCTGTTGCATGCAAACATGGAAAAGTGGATGTTAAAATCAAAATGATGATAATGATTATATATGTATGTATGTGTGTGTGTGTATGTGTGTGTATGTATGTTTGTACAGACAGCTAGCTAGATAGATAGATAGAAAGAGTGGCAAACAGACAAACATATATAGCTATATCTCACAAGATTCTTGATATGAACCCATGTGTTGAAACATGTTATGATTTGGGAAGATCATTCTGTCAATAAAGACACATACACTGATTATAGCTCACTTATTTTTTTTAATCAATGGATTTGTTAAAATTTTTTTTGCCTTAGATCTCCTTTGTCAACAGGCAAGATATATTCTCTGTGACAAAACGCAGTGAGTAGTTTGTTCCCCTGTTCAAACGTACATCAAGCATATTTGGACAGATAATAACATTGCATTTTAAAGGAGTTCTCAGAGAAATCATTGGAACGGCTACAGATGTATAACGAAAGCCTTTAGTAAATCATCACTTATGAAGTGAAAGTGAATAGCAATCAGTACATGGGGTTATATTAGCAGAATGACATCCCCACTTGCTGCCACCAGAACAAAATATAACAATGTATATCCACCTATTCCAAACACAGATCATTCTCTGCAGAGTTTGTAGATATTTCCTACCTCAAAAAACTGCAAACACTTCACACGGCTTAAGTGAGGACTACAAAGGAGTACTGCTCCCCTTGTCTGGGCTACACTCACTGCTCCCAAGGGCAGCATCTAGTGAGGGAGCTACTGACACACACTTGATCATTAGAGAGGACACCCACCAGCCACTGACCAACAGCCAGACTTTTCTATTGTTAATATAATAACCATTGTTAAGGTGGCAGTGATCTGGCAGAATCATTAGCATACCACACGGAATGCTTAGTGGCATTTCATCCATCTGTAGGTTGTGAGTTCAAATTCTGCCAAGGTCGACTTAAGTTTTCATCCTTTCAGGGTCGACAAAATAAGTTACCAGTTGCACACTGGGGGTCAATGTAATTGACTTACCTTCTCCCCTAAAATTGCTTGTGCCAAAATTTGAAACCAATATAATAACGATTGTTAGTGAGGTGAGCTGGTAGAATCGTTAGCACACCGGGCGAAATGCTTAGCAATATTTCGTCTGCCATTACATTCTGAGTTCAAATTCCACCAAGGTTGACTTTATCTTTCGGGGTTGATTAAATAAGTACCAGTTACGTGCTGGGGTCAATGTAATCAAGTTAATCACTTTTTCTGTCCTTGTTGCTCTCATACTGTCACCATTCAGAGACTAGCAATCCACTTGCCTCTTTAGCCTGCCACCCTACCACTATTTTTGAATCCATCTTTCTACTTCCATTCTAACCCTTATGTCCATTCCTTTCTCCCCAGAACATAAACCAGTGCCCTGTGGAACACCACTCATTATTTGTGTTTCCTTGGAGGTGGCCCTGTTGGTCACCACTACCTGATTTCTATCTTTTAGAAAGTCATGTAGTCATTCTCCAAGTTTTCCAAATATGCCAAGATTATGCAGCTAGTGACAAATCATACCATGGTCAATTTTGTCAAAGGATTTTGCAAAACTGAGGTATGCCATGTCCAACATTTTGAGTTGTTGAGCAGCTGCTTTAGCACTCAGTTGTGGTGCTGGGTGCTGTAAGAGCTGTGTCAGGCAGCTTCTACCCGGTCAAAGACCATGCTGGGTGTCAGTCTGCAAGTCATTCTCTTCAAAGAAGCAATTGATTTCCTTCGGACTATTTGATCCATGACTTTTTTGATGTGTGAGGTCAGAGAGATATGCTGTTTCCAAGTGAGGTAACACATTTCCCCAAGGCCAGATGTGTTCTTCACAGAAGATTGGAAATGATGGAAAGCGCTTGTACGATGGCAGAACTCCTTTGCAACTAACATGTGGGGTTGAAACAAGGGAATATCTAACAGATTCATACATACTTCAAGAGAAGAAGAAGGAGAAGAAGAGTCAGCCTATTCTTGATCAAATTTTCCAGAATGTTCTTCCTTTTTACTGTTTCTTCAAAATAATAAATTTCACATTGAGGGAGATTTGACTGCTATTTCTCAGAGGTCGCTTCGTTCTGAGCACTGATGTCCATAGAAGGAAGCCATAACACCAAACACTGTAGCATATAATTTTCCATATACGGATAATAAATCTTTTGAATAGATTAGCTAAATGGATTGAATTAATAATATAGAGATTAAGTTTTTATAATGGAAATTTTAGTGGATTAGGTGAGAAAATTTTAAGCTGGCTAAAGTTTAGGAAATCTTTGATAGATTAAGCGAGTTCTCAATAGAAAGTAATTATTTAAATGGATCACTGAACTTCTATAGAAGAATGTTTCATTTCACTAATATATATATATATATATATGTATGTATGTATATATGTATGTATGTATGTATGTCTGTATGGATGTTTACATGTGTGTATGTTTGCATGTGTG
>NC_068985.1:86282386-86285238 GCF_001194135.2 Octopus bimaculoides
ATATATAAATATGTAGGTATATGTAGGTATCTGTTATCTTTCATCTTTTACTTGTCTCAGTCACTAGACTGCGAGTATGCTGGGGCAACACCTTGGAGAATTTTTAGTTGAATGAGTTGACCCTAGGGCTATTTTGTTTTTAAGCCTGGTACTTATTCTCTCAGTCTCTTTTGCTGAACCACTCAGTTATAGGGATGTAAACACACTAGTTGTCAAGCAGTGATGGGAGACAAAGACACCCACACCCACACGCATACATAAAGATATATAAAGGAGAATTCTTACAATAAATTACATGCATATATATATGTACATACACACACAATGACATCCACTTAAATATGTGTATATATATATATATATATATAGATATATATACCTATGTGTGTGTGTGTATGTGTGTGTATCATGTACGCAGAAGCACATGCACACATAAATACCATAAATACAACTGAAGAATATTACAGAATTATTCAGAGAGTTACTGTTTTTGCATTAAGGTACCTTTTGAATAGAAAACTTTCAGTCCTTGCCTAACTTATAGAACCTATTATGAATACTCTATTATATGTATTGAGTTCTCTTTCTTCTGTTTGGAAGACTAAAAGTATTTACACATACACACACATATCCACATATTCCTTTAGACTTTTATTTGTTTCAGTCATTTGACTGCAGCCATGCTGGAGCACTGCCTTTAGTCGAACAAGTTGGCCCCAGGACTTATTCTTTGTAAGCCTAGTACTTATCCTACCAATCTCTTTTGCTGAACCACTAAGTTACGGGGATGTAAACACATCAACATCAGTTGTCAAGCAATGGTGGTTGGGACAAACACAGCCACACAAACACACATATATGATGGGCTTCTTTTAGTTTCTATCTACCAAATCCACTCAGAAGGCTTTGGTCGGCCTGAGGCTGTAGTAGAAGACACTTGCCCAAGGTGCCACACAGTGGGACTGAACCCGGAACCATGTGGTTGGGAAGCAAGCTACTTATCACACAGCCACGCCTGCACCTATACATACATATATGTGTGTGTGTATTCATGTCTAGCTATCTTTCAGTATTTCTCTGTGTATACATACGTACATACATACACACACACACACATGTTTAGATACATACATACATTACATACATTTATGTATATGTGTGTGTATCAGAGCGTGTTACAGTTATAATTACATCCATACATACAGAGCATTTTTAAGAGCACCCATTCACGCACACACACACACACACACACATTAGAAAATATTTAAGATTTCCACGTTCTGACTTTGACCCCCATATTCAAAACATCATCAAGGTTAATAGTTACAAGTCAAAGTTGTTGTTGTTGTCGGTGTTGTTGTTTTCATTCTACTGGCAATTCATCAATAAGCAATAACCTATCAATAGCCTTAAACAAGTAAACAGGAAAACTAATTGTATCGCAAGTCCTAATTGACTCATTATCATACAAGAGACCTGATCTGGAAAAATATTTAGTACGTCGATAATATTTGCTAGGAAATAGAAACGGTACAATTTGCATCTAGGTTTCGCAGACTGGAAGACAGAAATTTGAATAATGGGAGAAACAATAAACAATAAAACAAAAGAAAAAAAAATCTGTAAAATTGATTGAAACCAGTGAAAGTAAAAATATAATAATAATAATAATGATGAGGATGATGATGATGATGAATTTGATAATGTAAAGTATTGGTTTATCAAAGATACTTTGAGATAATAAAGAATAATAATTATAAAAACGTTCATTATCATTTCTAATCTTATAAGTGCCAGTTATGAGATGGTGAAGGACACAAATCCAGGCATGACCTCTCCTATTGCAGATGGGTGTTTTTTTTATGCAGGAATAGCAGTGAAATCTAACTTGGATTTTTTATCCTAATATGAAAATCAGTTGATATGACCCCCACTATCAAGAAGGGGACAAAATGGGAGGGTCTTTGGTGGAACCCCTTTGTTCATGGATTAGCTTAATTCAGAAATACCCTGAAGTTAAACAACAACATTCATCTTCTGTGGGAAGATGCTACATTTCCACAGAAGTAATCTTTTATCATTAGACTGTGGCCATGCTGGGGCACCAGTTTCAAGAATTATAGTTAAAGGAACTGACCTCAGTATCTATTTTTTAAACCTGGTTATTATTCTATTAGTCTTTTTTGCTGAACCACTAATTTATAGGGATGTAACCACACCAACACCAGTTGTCAAGTGGTTGAGAGGTGTGACAAACTCAGACACACACACGATAGTCTTCTCTCAGTTTCCATCAACCAAATCCACTCAGAAGGCTTTGGTTGGCTTGAGGCTATAGTAGAAGATATTTGCCCAAGGTGCCACACAGTGGGACTGAACCTGGAGCCAGGTGGTTTGCAAGCGAACTTCTTACTATAATGTAGGGGATGCAGAAATTACTTCTACTTCCAATAACAATTAACCCCCTGCAATATTCAGGTGGGACCCACAATGGGATTCTGCCACAGAATCTGAGTCAGTGCTGCTGCTATTACTACTGTCACAGAGGCAGTCCATTTGACTAATTAAAATACTCGTGAGCATATTCCATCTCCAACCTTATGGATTGTACACCTCTCTCTCTCTCTCTCTCTCTCTCTCTCTCTGCCTCCTTGCTTACTATAATGTCCTCTGCTCCACATGTCTGGCTCATCATGTGCCACCTTTAATCTCCATTCAGTTGTTTCCCCCTCCTCCAATCACCTCCCCACCTCTACCTTTCTTCTTTAAAATTTCTGCCATTCTTGACTTGCAACAGTTTTTATTTATTTATCTGTTTTGCTATCTTTTAGTTAGGTGTGTGTGTGTGTGTG
>NC_068985.1:86285262-86287709 GCF_001194135.2 Octopus bimaculoides
GGGGGGGGGGGAGGCACTGCCTGTAACCATTCCCAAGATCTTCGAAACTCATGAAAGGGAAAGAAGAACCAGATTCAAATGAAATTTGCTGAAGACACTCAAGGTACCAAAAGTGTTGTGTTAAACCAGGTAATGTCTGTCATCTCGGTTGGCCATGGAAGGATTTGAACCTCAAAAAATAAAGAACTGGAACACAAATACTAAAAGATATCTGGTCTGATGTTCTTACTATTTCACCAATTCCCCTGCCTTCCACTTCCTCTCAATCAATTTTTATCAACCTTCAAAGATGAAAAGAAGAGTTGAGTCAAATGGAATTTGAACCTAGATACTTTTAACAGAGTTCATCCTGGCAAACAACCAGACCAGGTTTTTGAATGAAGGATGCCTTCTTTCATTCTTTCTACCCTTCCACCAACCTCAGAGGCCCCTGTAAAAGGTTCTTCACACTGCCTTCTCCCACTCCTCATAAAAAGGGAAGATTATAAATTAGATACATATAATACAGATGCGAATAAATAATCAGACTTAAAAAGCAACCCCACTCAGTTTAATTTCTCTGGGATGTCATCTGCATGATAAACAATAGTTAAGTTGGTATTTGCATAATTAACATGAAAACGAAACTAATTAGAAATAATTATGTGATGCAGTAATTACAACATTACTGGAATCTTTGTGGCAAGTACAACAGACAACTCTCGACAGGGTCCAGACTAATTAAATCTCCTCAGGAAAACAGATTTATTTCATTGCAGTCGAGTAAATAATGAAGAGAGAAGAATCTTTATGAAGAGGTTTAATAGGTGGACAAAACATTAAGAATTAATTCATTGATGTTAATTGAAGATTTTTTGATAAATATGCTGAGTCATTTTTACTGTAATTAAGCAATTAATTATTGCTTATGAAGTTGTAGGCCTTGTGGCGAGTGATCTTGGTTTCTGATCATAATGTCAAAGATTCAATTCCTGAACTAAGTGGTACATTGTGTCCTTGAGCAAGGCACTTCATGTCGTGTTGCTCCAGTATCAGCTGAGTGTGTGTGTGTGTGTGTGTGTGTGTGTGTGTGTGTGTGTGTAGCAGGCTGATGCTCTTGTTGCTCCCTCTAACAGTCACATACTGGTCGTGCTGATGGATCAGAGTGTGGAAGGGGGCAAAGTGGTCATCTATACTTGCTTGTGGTTACACAGGCACCTAAAACAATTGCTGAAAGCATGGTACGTATTACCAAGCCAGACTCATTCATGAATGATGCTTGTCTTCTGATTATTACTCAGCTGAATAACAACTGAGTTTGTGTGACATACAAGACTAATATGTATGGGTTGGCTGTATCAAAATAATTTAGTTCATTAGCAATTATGATGTGGGTCAGTGTTTTACAGTTGAAGGGGACTTTGAAACAGAATTAAGATAATCTTCATCTTTGGCTAGAATAGTAGAAAACAAAATTTTATGTAGCATTTGGTCACAGTCGTTTAAGTTTTGAGTTCTTATCCTGCTGAATTTAGTTTTGTTTTACTTCCTTCTGGGGTCGATAAAATGAAATACCAAACAACTACTGAGGTTGATAGAACTGCGTTTTCCCTCCTTTTAAATTTCCTGGCTTTCTGTCAATGCTGGAAATTATTATTACAACAATTATTACTATTAAATGACAATGGGTTATTAGGATTAATAAAGTGCTTTGCAGTGTTTTGTCACAAGTTTTTGTATCCTGAGTTCAAATCTTAAGTTTCACTTTATCTTCCATTATTCTGGGATTGATAAACTAAAATAGCAGCGAAGAAGTTGGGATTGATTTCATTGATTACCACCAACACTCCTACTCCAACACATTGCTAGTCTTGTGTCTAAATTAAAAAGCATTAATTAGTATGGTGGATTTGCAGAATCACTAGAACACTGGACAAAACCCCCCACACTGCTTGTTTTCAGTTGTGCTTATTCTGGGTTCAAATCCTGCTTGTAGTCAACTTGGTCATCAGGGTTGAAAAAATAAGTCTTGTACTAAAGTCAACACTATTGATTAAGTTACTTCCCATAAAACATCAAACATTGTGCCTCTGTTAGAAATCGTTGGGATGCCTGGCCAAATGCTTTGCAGTATTTTGTCTATCTTTATGTTCTGAGTTCAAATTCCACTGAGGTTGACTTTGCCTTTCATCTCTCCATGATCAATAAAATGCATACCAGTTGAACACTGAGGTTAATGCAACTGACTATACCACTCCCAACAAAATATATTGCTGGCCTTGTGCTAAAATTTGAAATCCTTATTATTATTGATTATTATTATTATTATTGATTGCATTCTCAAACTACTGAAGTGTACAACTTTGAATCATCAAATAATGTCTTCTATAAAACAGTATCTTTTAATTCCCTTCAGACTTTCCTTTTTAATTAGAATTAAACTTTCTTGTGTAAAAAAAAAAAAAAAA
>NC_068985.1:86289256-86294853 GCF_001194135.2 Octopus bimaculoides
ATATATATATATATATATACACATATATATAGATATCTTCTTTATTTTTGTTATTTTAATTTGTTTCAGTTGTTAGAGTGTGGCCATACTAGAGCACTGCCGTGAAGAATTTTTAGTTGAACAAATTGATTCTTGGACTTCTTTTTTTTTCTTTAAACCTAGTACTATTTCTATCATTCTCTTTTGCCTAAACTACTAAGTTACGGGGACATAAGCAAACCAACACTGGTTGTCAAATAGTGGAGATGGGGAACAAACACGTGCATGCACACACACACACACATACAATGGGCTTCTTTCAGTTTCCATCTACTAAATCTACTCACAAGGCTTTGGTTGGCCTGAGACTAATAGTAGAAAACACTCACCCAAGTTGCCATGCAGTGGGATTGAACCTGGAACCATGTGATTGGGAAGCAAGCTTCTTACCACACAACCATGTCTCTGCCTATATATACCATTCATATCCTTATTACCATCTTTTTAACATTTACTTCCGCATAGGCCAGACTGGAGCATGTCTTCTATGGCTTGATGCCTTTCCAGTGGCCAAATCCAATTGTTCTCAGGTGACATAATATTTGAATAAAATGACAGCCATTCGTTCACCATAACTGAGGACAAGACAAAGAAACATTGAAATTCTACTACTACAAGAAATTACCGAATAAAAAAAATGTCAAGAAGCGAGAGAGAGAGAGAGAGAGAGAGAGAGAGAAGTTACTTTATGTAAAGCCCAACAGAGTGACTGGAATTGACAAAAATTGAAATAACTGTTGAAAAAAATGAAAGCATGGAAAGCAATTAGATTAGGAAGTCACCGAAAGACTGAGAATTCCATAGAAGCAGAGGCAAAAGCTAGTGTCACTATGAGAGAGAATCAAAAGGGGAAGGATCATTGCCAATGAGCAGAAGGTGTTGGGGAGGCACCAGTGATTCTATGGAGAATATTGATGCGGGGTGCTCTGAATCCAAGCAAAGACATGTTTTTGTAGAATAATGGAAACGAATGAATTTCATTTTTGACAATCATGTGATATCAAGTCAAGGAGACAGAAACAGTCATACATACACTCACATAAATGTACAGACATATATACACATATCCATATATATGTGTGTGTGTGTATTTATATATGTATATCTGTGTGTGTTTGTGTGTATATATATATATATGTATATATATATATATATATATATAAAATGTTCATATATACACATACACACACATATATTCATATATGTGTGTGAGTGTGTCAGTATGTATATATATATATATATACACACATACATACATACATATATCTACACATGCACATGCATATACACACACATACATACACATACACGTATATATGAATGATAGGCTTCCATTTCTTTTTGTTTTCATTTCTTCTGGAGATAATCCATGCCACTTCCGACCGTGTCCACCCCACCCCATGACTCCCCTACACTTCCATACCCGACCCCCACACTCTCTGCCCTCCCCCCACACTCTCTGCCCTCCCCCCACCTCACACCCTAACTTGCCTTTATGACTTTTGTTCTGCTTCAACTACCGCCAAGTATATAAACATGTATATACTCATACATAGTTTATTTTCTTCACAGTCAATAAAATACGATCAATTTCACAAATGGTCTGTGTCCAACTGCACCGCAGACACTTTAGATAACATTTGCTCTCAATCACCTTCGCTTAAGCTTAAACAAAGATGGTGAGTTATTTTAGAAGCAAACCAACAGCAATTTAACTGACACTACCATAAAAAACGAAGCTAACATGAACCAATGAGGGAGCCTCTGTGTGGTCTCTAAAACTCCTAGTAATAGCAGCTAAATGTGCCAATGTGGAGGCCTCTTCACCATGTAGAATTAATAAACACTCCTTTCATAAAGATCTGCTTAATTGGTCTTGATCGGGGGTTTAACAATGACCACAACAACCACTACCAAGCAATAAACTTAAAAGAATGTTTCAAAGCAGTTTTTTTTTTCTTGATAACATAGCAGCTCGGTCTCTCACAATAAACTGTCTTTTGATAAAATTTGTAGAGTTTTCTTGTATATCATCATCAGCAGCAGTAGCATCATCATCATCATCATCATCATTAAACGTTCCTCATCATCATAATTAGACGTTCCTCATCATCATCATTATCATCCAATGGTCATCTTCCAAGCTGAGATGTTTTGCATGGTTTGACAGCAACCAACAAGCTGGACGCCTGCATTGAGCTCCAGTGTCTATTTTGAGTTTGGTTTCTATGGCTGGATGCCTTTCCTAGTGCCTTTTTTTTTGTGACATCAGAGCTAGGGATGTCTCCATGTGAACTGCAAAACTAAAAAAAGATCCTCAACTAAATGGAGATGCAGTAGAGAGAGAAAGGTGACTGGTGCCGAGAGGTTAGGGTATGAGAGAAGGATATGCACAGTTGCCTTGCTTTAGAGGAGACCACATGGCTGTTCCATATTATATATGGGCGGGTGGGAGTAATTGCAAAGAAGACAAAGTCTTGGTGGTGTCAGAGAGTATTCTGAAAGTACAAACGGATGAGTTTAGGAGAGAAGAGAAAGAGAGGATCAGGAAGGGTTGGAGGAGGGGGGGCGATAAGTACATAAGAGTATGAAATGGTTAGAGATGGGGGTAGAGGTGAATGACAAGCAAGGGTGGCGGTGAAGTTGATGGGAAAAAGAAGAAGAAAAATGGAGGAGGAAAATATAAAAGAAATTAATATAAATGTAAAAAAGTAAAACATAAAATGAAATGGCAAAAATGAAAAATAAAAGTAAAACAAATTAGAAAATGAATGTGAAAATTAAAAAAAGTAATGACTATAAAAACTATATGAAAATAGAGAGGAGGAGAACGAGGAATAAGAGGAGGAGATGGAGGAATAAGAGGAGGAGAAGGAGGAATAAGAGGAGGAGAAAAAGAGGGAGAAAGAGGAGTATGGGTCTAGACATAGTGTGAGGAGCTTAGCCAGAATATGGAGGGAGAGAAAAGGTTGTGAAAGAGAGAGAGAGAGAGAGAGATGTCTGTTTGATGTTTGAATAATTTTTGAAGAAAAGTTAAAAGGAAACTAGAATTGGTCATATGTCAGTCTTATGTTATGATTAATTGTTATTTAATTATTATTTATTTAATTAATTTAAGCATCAATGTAAAATTGGTAAACCATGACAACAGAGAAAGGTATATAATACCCCCCTTGTGAATAAGAACAAATAAAAACACCAAAATGAACAAAAATGTCAATACCAAAAGAAAAAAAAAATTGGGAAAAACTTCATAAAAAGAAAAGTTAAGCTTTTACAAATAACAGTATTTGTAAGAGTGTGGAAGAGGGGTGGGGTGGGGTGAGATGTATCAAGTAAGAGAGGTAATGTATACTTTAGTGTTGGGCATGGGGAGAAGTAGGTTGTGCAAAATGGCTTTGCATGAACTATACATACATAAATACATACATGCATATATGTATATGCACATACAAATTCTGACACACCATTAATGTGTACATACATATGTGTATATATGTGTGTGTGTGTATTTACACACACACACACACCTATGTATACATGTACAATCTCACAAACCCATACACAGACACATTTATACACAGATACATGCATACACTTATAGACATATACCTACATCTCTTCCCATATATCTGTGTCTGTATGCGCTTACTTAGGGAAGAAACCCCGTACTTAACCGAACCTTTATTCTATCAACCCAATAGCAGTGAAGGACAAAGTTGATTTTGGCAGAATTTGAAATTGGAATGTAAAGAATCAAAAGAAATACAAGACTCATTTTATGACTTTCTAACGTTTCTGTCAATTTGCTGTCTTAAATGAAAAACTAGCAATGAAAATATAAAAGATATTTGCAATGGTTATGCTAAGACTTTCCAGAATTTCTTGTGATTGATGATGTATAAAGTACTAAGGTATATTTTTTCTTGGTACAAACATGAGAAACTGAATAATCCTTGGATAAACAGGATTATTCAGTTTCTCTGCATTCTCTTTGCTCATTTTTGCCATCTACTTACAATACATACTAGGTGCATTTATCATGGACCCAGCTCCAAAGAGGTCGTCTTACCAAACAGTCACCTCTTACAGATACAAAATTGTTTTGGAGATTGGAAAGTACAGAAATAGAGAATGTGAAATGCAAACAGGAAAAATAAAGCAAACAAAATGCAAGAAATCATCCATTTCCCCAGAAGAGAAATTTATCAATATGGAATTCTAGGGATATATAATTCCAAAATATATCGATTACTGAAAGACGAAATGCGGAATCTACGACTCTCTTTACTGAGACTGAAAAGAAAGCAGTGTGGAACTGCTGGGAGAAAAATGTCTCCCTAAGATGGATTCAACTATGGAACCATCCATTCAAAGTGACAATATGTTGGAGTTATTAATGATATGAAAGCACTGAAGACTCCCAGTGAATCACGAATTATGAAGGAGATGCCAAAAATGTGTGGAAGAGTACATGATAGTCTTGTGTATAGTAAATCAAGTTGTAGAGGAAGTGACCGTAATCTGATTGCTGACAGTATGAACCACAATCATTGTTAACTATTACAAGGACAAAGAAAACGAGAAACTTCCAAGGCATTACACTGTTAGATCAGATAATAAAAGTTATAGAAACAGTTCTAGCACAATTGATAAGAAAGAAAATCAACAAAGATGAGATGCAGTGTTTGTGATGAGAAGAGAAATGACTTCTGCTATTTTGCTTGTGAAACCAACTCAGAAGTATTTAGCTTGCTGTAAGTTCATACAACGACAGGGATTTGTTGACCTCGAGATGGTCTGTGACAGGATTCCATGCTCTGCAATCTGGATGCAGAAGGGGTAGACTTCATGTGCAGTTGGTAAGTAGGGCTGTCAGCATTAGAAACACAGAGTAAACAGATTCTCTCAAATACACAAAAGGGTCCCTAAAAGGAGTAGAATACCTTTGTTACCTAGGTGACTTAATTCACTATTATAGGGGTTGGTGCTCTTGATAGCATTGCACTCAGGATATGAATGGGCAGGGAAATGTTCAGGAAGCTGTTAGCTATGCTAGCAATAAGGAGCTTCTTCCTCTTGGGAAAAAGGTCGAGTGTATGATGCTTGTGTGCAAAGTGTAATTCTGTATGGCCTAAAAACATGCATCCTGAGTGCAGGGAGGGCTGCAATGACCAAAAGCTAATGATGCCAGCATGTAATGTTGCATTTAAAATATTAGTTGCATCAGAAGAACTTTGTATTAAAGTAAAAGTAAATCTAAGAGAAGAGAGAAGACTGTATTGATATGGGAAGATGATGTGCAAGGAACCCATGGAAGAAAGAGGTTGAAAAAGAGGAAATGGTGAAGATTGATTTGGAGATGCTGCACTCCATGGAGATAATGACAAAGGATTGTGTTAACTAGTGACAACTGACCTCTCTACTCATGGAAAAGCCTAACGGAACAAACATTAAAACTGGTGTTGATGAAGGCTTGGAGATCTAACACATTGATTGTAACCAATGGCCTCTACTGTCATTCCTTCTCTTCACGTTTGTTCATTATTTACCCCCCC
>NC_068985.1:86294863-86295526 GCF_001194135.2 Octopus bimaculoides
TGCTCCTCCATTGTTATCCATCACTCCCCTCCACCATCCCCTAACCCTAAGGGGACTCTTTCTGCTGACATACAACATGACTCTCTTTACCCCCGCTGCCAGTTATTTTGGTTCTCACAATTCTAGTCACGTTCTTCCTCCTCTGCAGTATTGTCTTCAATGCATGAATGTACCCAAGACAAATGAGGACTTTAGTTTTACAGGGTAGACCAAAACCCCACTACCAGGATGTTTTGTAAAGGGTTTGGTGGAGACTCAAAGTTGAAACTGTGTCGAGGAGAACCATTAGTTTGATTGAGGAAATGAGGCTTCTCTTGGTGTTGGAACCACAATGAAATACATTGAGGGCACTGTAAAGTAGATGACGGTGATGGTGGGGAGTGGTATAAACGAAATCAGAACTGAAATGTACAAGTGTGATGTGGTCTTTTGATCCACATTGGAGGCCAGTGACTCTGTCACAGATTGTAATGACCTCTTCATCTCATATCTGAATGGAAAGTGGGCATGATGATGACAATGATGACGATGATGATGATATATTGTTATAATGATTTTCAAGTGGTTTTACAAAGAAAGCAGAGAATACTCGATACATTATGTAGAGTAAGTACATTTATTAAAGGCTACATACATGCATATATATATATATATATATATATA
>NC_068985.1:86295742-86298217 GCF_001194135.2 Octopus bimaculoides
AGAGAGAGAGAGAGAGAGAGAGAGAGAGAGAGAGAGAGAGAGAGAGAGAAGACAAATACAATAAATAAAGGAATAAATAAAAGGATAAAATAATAACAGTAATAATAAAAATAACAACCACAACAATAATAATAATCTTCATTTAGTCTAATTTAACCTGATTATTGTAAAAACAACTGTGAAATGTCTTCTCACTTAAGCTTAGCAATTCCTCTCATAATACATGAAATAGTGAAACTAGACTTTACTTTCACATGTCAATACCAATTTGTTTAGGAAATTTTCAATAACTAACTCACTATATTGTATTGTAGCATTCATTCAGATATTTGGTGCATAGTTTTGCTTTTTTTTTGGTTTTGTTTTGGTGAGGTGGTGGTGGTGGTGGTGCTGGTGCTGGTGGGTAGTTAATAATCTTTTCTAGGTATTCAATGCCTGCAAAACTAAGAGAGCAATAATTGAATTTAGAATCAATACTTCAGATAATGTTCTTTATTTGTTGGGTGTTCACTTGGCTGATCCCTTTTTTTTTTTGCCCTTATTTGCAGGAATTTTAATTATAAACCCTACTTAGATCTTAATTTTGCAACTAATTATTATACACCCACCTCGCCACCCATGTTTACCACATGTAATTTCTGGTCATGTGGTTAAGAAGTTCTCTTTGCATTAGAATGATTCTAGGCTCATTTCCATAGCACAGCTTAATACCTGGGGCCAAATTCTTCTTCCAGAGTCTCTGAGATTGAGCTAAACTGAGCAGAGAGAAACTGTGTCGAGGTCTGTGGAATGGACAATACCTGATGGCTTGTGGTGTCTCTTTTGTGTTTTCCATTAGTTTTCAAAGTTCCACAAATGTCAAAAGCTCCACTTTCTCTTCTCTTATTAGAAATATAATAAGTAGCAATCTTCATCGTTATTTTAATGTCCAGTATTCCAGAGTTGGGCTGGTTGCATAGAACTTATGGAGGCAGATATACTGCAGCTGGATGCTCTTCCTGTTGCCAACCAATTTAATGTTGTCATGAATTGAACAAAAGTATTTGAGGCAGCATTTTATGGTTGAATGACTTTCCTGATGCCAACATCTTTAGTTATCTTTTCTAGCATCCATGGATCTGATGTTAAAATATCCAGGGATATTCTCAAATTCAAAATAGCCACTGGGATAATCCAGACTTTGGTCTACTAAATAAGAAGTTGGTAAACTTTGTTTAGATTAGATTGGGAAAGGTTTTATGTCTTCTGCTCCGAACTGAACACACACACACACACACACACACACACACACACAAGGAAAAAGATAAAATTAAGCCTGGATTCTACAAGGTTATCAAATGGTAAATTTTAGAAACATTATATTCAAATTTCACCTGTCAGTTTTAATAACAGAGAAATTGGTTTGTGCCTTGTATAAGACATGTTGGGAAGTATTAAAACAATATTTCTAGTGAGGCTGAATAGAAGAAATTGTGGTGGCAGGATAAATGTTGCAGCAGGAACCAGTTTATTTACTTTCATAAAAAAAAAAAAAAAAAAAAAAAAAAAAAAACAACACTCCCTCATTTCTTAGAATAAATTTATTCCTGTAAATTAAATGGCAACAGTGTATGAAATGCTATTAAGTCTGTGTTGCTCCATTCATTTAGGAAGGTGAAACCATTTACTGCTTCAAATATTTCACCTGGGGAAACTTTCATTGCCACCAATCGAAGTCATCTCACTAATTTTTATTAACAGAAAACATTAATTCATTTGAGGTTGCACCAAATGTCAGACATAGGCTCTAGTCTTAGTCTTATCATTATTATTATGAGTGTTATTGTTCATAAATTGAATAATGCTAGAAATTTCCTGTCTGCAACATCACAATAAAGTTGGTTGTTCAATTTTGGCCCATGGAGTCTGGTTTACTGGCTTCTTCTCTAAATTATAAATATTTCCGTCCCAAGATATTTCAAAAATGTTAGTTTATTTTATTTCAGATAGTAAAGCTCCAATACTAAGCAGCATTGTAAAACTGTGGGATAGAATGTCTTCATATATTGGTTCTGAGTCCTGGTGCTCTGAGTTCAAATCTCACCAACGTCAAATTTTCTTTTCGTCCTTTTGGAGGACAATAAAAAAAATATACCAATCGAAGGTGGTGGATTGCCAGAACTGTGAGAGGGTCCAGGGTTGTGCCTTGTGATGTTTGTTTTGGTTATTTGCATTCTAACAGCAATGTCACTGGTGCCAAACTGTGTTGGTCCAAGTCAGTGGACTTTTTCTTGGATAAACATTAGTATTGTAGGGAAAAGCGCAGGAGTGGCAGTGTGGTAAGTAGCTTGCTTACCAGCCACATGGTTCCGGGTTCATTCCCACTACATGGCACCTTGGGCAAGTGTCTTCTACTATAGCCTCGGGCCGATCAAAGCCTTGTGAGTGGATTTGGTAGACGGAAACTGAAAGAAACCCGTCGTATATACGTATATA
>NC_068985.1:86298312-86301374 GCF_001194135.2 Octopus bimaculoides
ATATATATATATATATATATATATATATATATATATACATACACACACACACACACACACCTGGCATATATACATATGTATGTACGTATGAATAAATGCCAGTTCACTCCTTGTATTACCAGCAACCTGTAACCCAGAGCAACTTGTTGCATGGTCTGGCCATTGGCAACAAAATGGGCAACACTACCAAGCGTGCTTGGTAAGGAGTTGAGATTTTGTTGGACATCCTGCAGGCCAAACGCAAAACCTATGAAAGAACAGATGAACTTAGTTGATTCAACAACTTGATGAGAGAGACCCCAGGGTCTTGTTTAAACATATCTCTAGAAGAAGAATTACTCTGAGGTAACATCTTTGACTATGCTTGCATCCAATGATGTAGACTAGTTCGTCTTTTTGGACAAAGGCTTACATTATTAAGAGAGTAAAACTGGCCCTGTACAAGGCCTTCCCTCATTCTAAAAAGCATCAATTATTTTAAAATATCTCTATCGTGTGTTGCATATTATGGCTGGGTATAACTGAGAAAGGAAAAACATTCAATGAAAAATGCCATAAAGGAAAGAAGGCATGTGTCAGTGTGGGTGGTAAGCTCTCTGAACACCAGCTGCAAGAGGCACCCATCATTGCCACATCTGTGTAAAAGAGTGTAAGTCTCTAGCGGGGCTGAAAAGCCACATCTGGGCTGATCATGTCTAACAGAACATTCAGGCAATAGAATTGATTGAAATCAAATTGTAGCTATTATGTATGTACAAAAAGCAGATATGTATATATGTGTATGTGTGTGGGTCTGCATATATGCATGTGCATATGTATCAAACACTGTGTGTGTGTGAGTGTGTGTGTGTGAGTGTGTGTGTGTGTGTAATATATTCTTCGTTATTCAGAATTCATTACCATATGGTGGAGATTTGGCAACAAGCGTACAAGAATGTTTATTTAACACATGGAGCATATGAATTAATTTTATATTAAAACATATACATTTATGTATATCTACCTTCCTCTCTCTTTATACATACATACACAAACTCATCATCATCATCATCATCAGCATCTTCAATTTTTCATCCATTTTTTTCCCCCAAACATGTAAATACACAAACATACAGGTATAAATATATTTGCATGTGTGTGTGTGTGTGTGTGTGTGTGTGTGTGTGTGCATGTATGTGATTGAGTGTACATGTGAAGTTGTACATACACATTTTTGTATCATGTGCTTCAATATGAAATATGCCATCAGGTTTAATAATTTCTATACCATTTACAGTAAACAGCAGATATTTGAAAAACTGCAATCTTCTAAGAAAAATTTCAATAGGTGCACACACACACACAGACACACACACACACACACGCACGCACACACATATGTATGTGATAGAAGTTAATCATTAATATATTTGAAGGTGGATAAAATATTTAAGTTATGTGTGTGTACATACATATATATCTGTAAATACATGTATATATGTATGTGTATATATGTATGTATATATATATTGCGTGTGTGTATATATGTATGCATGTATATGAATGTCTGTGTGTGCATCATCATCAGCATCATCATCGTTTAACGTCCGTTTTCCATGCTAGCATGGGTTACACATATATGACTTAAGTGTTTTTGCCATCTTCAAATATATTAATGATTAACTTCTATCACACATATACATAAGTGTGTGTGTGTGTGGATCTGTTGAATTGTTTCATTAGATACATATGGATACATACACACATATATACATAGACACACATACATCACTGCATGTATAGATGTACATAGATGATGTAATATCTATCATATAGCTAAAAAGATTATGAAGCAACTTTTAACATATCCAGTAAACATTTACTGTCTCACCTCACTCCTCATCCCTTCTATACGTATATATATATATGTATATATGTATGTATACACCTTGTCGTTTATATATATATATATATATATATATATATATATATGTTCTTAGTATATTGGAGTATTCAAACAACAGACCATAATGTAATCCTTGTATTATCCTTTTTCATGCCCTAATGAATTTGCACCCAAGGTATTTTGAAATGCAAGACTTTGGATGCAACTTGACCAGCTCCGTGTGGCTGGAATTCTGATGGCGATACACGACGTTGCGAATCTGTGAAGAATGCCTTCACAATTGTGATTAAACCAACTTTGCTGCTTCCACACCAAGGCAACCTGGCTACCAATTGTCCAGAGATGAAATGCTTGTACAGACAGAAATATTGTTATTTGTTCAGAGATTCTTGTTCCCGCTCAATTTCCTTCCATGACTATGGACTGCAATCATGCTTGGGCACCACTCACCTTGAAGGGTTTAATTGAAAATCAACCCCAGCACATTTCTAAGCCTGGTATTTATTTTATTGGTCGCTCTTTGCCAAACCACTAGGTTATGGGAGATGTAAACAAACCAACACTGGTTGTCAAGTGAAGGGAGACAAACACAATGGCACAGTTTCCATCAACCAAATCCATTCTTACCGCTTTGGTTGGCCCAGGGCTATAGAAGAAGGCTTTGCATGGGACTGAACTCAAGATCACATGGTCATAGACAGACAGACAGGCAGACAGACACACTCACACACACATGCATGCACACATACACACATCTAATGATTATTATTATATTTGTCAACGTCATCATCATCATCATCATCATCATCATCATGTTGCTGATGATGATGCTTTTCATGTTAACATTCACCTTGCAATGGGTATTGAATGGGCTGAAAGATCAATAGATTGCCAATCTGCAAATATTGTTCCGAGAGACCCTTGCTAGATTGTGGTCTCTCTGTTATGTTTACCTTTCAATAAATGTTCACAGTATTAATTTCATTCATCGAATGTCATCAAGTGCAGCTTATTTTATTAACTGATGCCAACACCATTAAACCACTTCGCTCATGCTTGTTTAAGTTCCTTACAAGTAAAATACGGTTGATATATATTTGGTATATATATATATATACATATATACATATATATATATATATATATATATATATATATATATATATATATATATATA
>NC_068985.1:86301394-86301721 GCF_001194135.2 Octopus bimaculoides
TATATGTCCAATGTCTTGTGCTCATATTGGCTGGACAGATCACGGTTTGAGTTACTGTCCTAGACAGGTTATATATATTTATATATAACGTTGACCACTAACGTGGACATTCAATGTGCTAGAAATAGATCACATCTTGTGTCTATTAAGACCTAAATTGTTCTCAACATGAAATATAGTGGAATACCAAAACGTAAGAGGGCAAGACATTTAAAATTACCGAAAAAAATCATTATTAAACAGGGACCGGTTTCAAAATTAACAATCTTACCGACTGTCTATTTCTCTTCAGCTGATGATTTTTTACCCTATTTTTTAATATATATA
>NC_068985.1:86301855-86303297 GCF_001194135.2 Octopus bimaculoides
TATATATATATATATATATATATGTATATGTATAAATACCATCATCATCGTTTAGCATCTGCTTTCCATGCTGGCATAGTTTGGACGGTTTGACTGAGGACTGGCAAGATGTGAGCTGTACCAGGCTCCAATCTGATCTGGCAAGATTTATACAGCTGGATGCCCTTCCTAACTCCGACCACTCTGAGAGTGTAGTGAGTGCTTTTTACGTGTCATCAGCACGAGGGCCAGTCAGACGGTACTGGCATTGACCATGCTTGAATGGTGCCTTTTACATGCCACCGGCACGGGACCGAGTCAGGCGGCACTGGCAGTGAAGGGAGTTTTTTTACATGCCACCAGCACGGGACCAATCAGATGGCACTAGTAATGACCATGTTTGTATGGTGCATGTTACGTGTCACCAGCATGGGTGCCTGTCACTTGACTGAACAGGTCTTCTCAAGCACAGTGTGTGTGTGTGTGTGTGTGTGTGTATGTATGATGTATGTATGTATGTATGCATATTATGCTGAGTTCAGTCATATGTGTGCTTGTGTATGTAAGAGTGTGTGTATATGCTTACTATTATGAATGGATGTTGGATAGAGTCACTATATTTCAAAGTGGACTTAGCTTTTCAATAAATGGAGATTGCTAAAATACCAAACAAAATAGATACAGTGATTGAAATGATTGACTAAATCAGTAAATGAATGGAATTATATATATATCATTCCATGAAACTTCAGATAATGTTATCTATCTATATGTCTGTCTGTCTATCTATCTTCATGAAACGATCATCTATCTATCTATTTATCTAACTATCTATCTATCTCTCTGTCTGTCTGTTTGTCTATTTATTTATTTATTTGTATGTATGTATGAGAGCTGAAAGTTTTGTGAAAGCACACAACAACAATTTGAAAAACTTACAGCCTTTGAGTCACTGATGTAGCTTCTCAACTTTAATCTATACACATTCTCCTCTAATTTCTTGAGATCTATTTTTTCAGCTTGTATAAATAATTACATATATATGTATATTTGTATGTATATATCTATATATGTGTGTGTGTGTGTATGTGTGTATATATATATACATACACACACACACTCACACAAATATATATATGTATGCATAAACATTCACACACATACACATTTATATAGATATGTAATATATGCAAGTTTTCCACTTGTCTTATGATAGTGACTTTAATCACATTAAATTAAATTATATCACGCTTCAATTTCAAATATTCCATATTATTAGAAACAACTTAAATTCAATATAATTAATCTCTGTAATTCCCCTTTGCTTAAATTACTTAACTAGCTCTCTTTAATTATTTTAGTTAATTCGATATGAGCAACGTGATGGAGAAATGGTGTATAAACACGTTTTTGTTACATGTGAACACTCACCACACAACGCAGATACAGGATGTCGTCCTGAA
>NC_068985.1:86303307-86305241 GCF_001194135.2 Octopus bimaculoides
AATTAATCTCTGTAATTCCCCTTTGCTTAAATTACTTAACTAGCTCTCTTTAATTATTTTAGTTAATTCGATATGAGCAACGTGATGGAGAAATGGTGTATAAACACGTTTTTGTTACATGTGAACACTCACCACACAACGCAGATACAGGATGTCGTCCTGAACATGACTAATTAACATACTTGTATATATACATACTTGTATATATACATACATACATATAGTTACAAGCATGCATACACATGCACACATTAACATTTGTTTTCATGTGAAGTTATATATAAAGACAATTTCACAGTAAACTGAAGGATTGCTCAATAACTTTCTTTGTAGAATAAATATTTATTGATTTTTACATGGAAAAATTTGAGAGTGATTTTGAAATTTGAACTTTCTCACAACAGAAGATCATCATCGGATTGTCTGATGATGGTACAGAAAGTCATTGTCAATCTTTTCCTTCTAAAAGTATATATGTATGTACAATTATACATGCATATACACACACATATATATATATAAACCACTGTTGTCATCATCACCATCATCATTGGTTATGACAATGAGGGTTCCAGCTGATCTGCTCAATGGAACAGCCTACTCATGAAATTAACGTGCAAGTGGTTGAGTACTCCATAGACATGCATACCATTAATGTAGTTCTCATGAAGAAATAGCATGACACAATTTGACAAGGCTGGCTCCATTGAATTACAGGTACAACTCATTTTGCCAGCTGAGTGGAGTGAGCAATGTGAAATAAAGTGTCTTGTTCAAGGATATAACATGCTGTCAGGAATTGAACCCGTGACCTTACAATCTTGAGCCAAATACCCTAACCAAAAAGCCATGCACTTTCACCATATACAAACAAACAGGGAAATGTATCAATAACTTTGTTGTGAAGACCTGGTGAAATATTGTGTTACAGACCTAGTCAACCCATTATGCTAAGTAAGGAAGAAAGAGAACAAGGATACCATGCTGAATTACACTAAATGTCTTGTTATTTGTTGTTATATGAAGGGATTCAATATGATTATGGTAAACCATCAAAACTAGTCATCAGTTTCCATTCAATTGTGTTCTTCTACATCGCAGAATCATTCTGCTTCTGTTATCACCCACTTGGCTGTCAGAAACGTGGAAAAGCTGTGATTCATTGGCTTTTCCCAGGGTACAGCACAGATCCAACGATGACACAACAATACTGAATTCTTCAGCCAAAATGTCAAAATTTCATCCACTTAACTATTGTGATTTTTCAAGTATTTGCTCAAAGATTATAAATAAAGTCTGATAAATATATTTTTATGACATAGAATGATCAAGCATTGATGAAAAGTTTCCAGAAGGAATGGTAATTCTCAAATGAGAATTCCTTTGGAATATTTCATTTTGTTTGCTTAACTTCAAATTTCTTGGCAGCTGTATTACTAATTTCCAGTCGTTTCTAATCTTATATTTTTTTCAATTTTGGTATAAATCACATGGAACCTAACTTCTTAGTATGAAACTACCTTATGCTAAGTTGCAAGTATGTCTCTTATAACTTAGAATACAAGAACATCCCTGAAGATATGTTTAATGTATTTACTTAATGTGATTTCAATTGTGTATAGCGATTTAATTTATGCCTGGCCAGCTTCCACACAAATCAGTGAATGTTGCTTTTTGCTTATTTCTATAATAGGAATGAAGATATGAACTTGGCTTAGAATTCCTGGTGGTGTGTCTCACTGAGGATGCCAAATCAAGCCAAAACATTTATATCTGGTGACCTACTGATGTCATTCTAAGTGAGATTTTGGTTTTGAAACACACAAAGCTTCTTGAGAGAAATTTTCCAGAGATAGAATATCTCATCAAGCACAGTAGAATGGTGCTAGTATTATTATCTGATATATATATATATATATATATATATATATATA
>NC_068985.1:86305407-86305791 GCF_001194135.2 Octopus bimaculoides
TATATACACGGCAATAAGAAAATGGAGGGGATCAAGAGGTGGTATTCATCTACTTTTAGACATTATGTCTATTTATTTATTTAAAAAAACAAAACAATTATAATAATATACATACATGTATAACAGATTATGCTTTACATATATAAAAATACCAGGAATTATTAAAATATATAACATAGAACAACGATGATGATGATATATAACTACACACACATATACATATGTATATATACACACACACACATATACATATGTATATATATATACACACACATATACATATGTATATATATATACACACACATACATATGTATATATATATATATACATATATATATATATATATATATATATATATATATATATATATATATATATATATA
>NC_068985.1:86306225-86308485 GCF_001194135.2 Octopus bimaculoides
CCTCACTCTCCCTTAAAAAGTCTAAAAGTCATAAGTGAAATGTAATGAAGATGAAATTGGATTCTGTTAATATTTTTGCATATTCGGAATCTTTGTTAAAGGTAGGAATCCGAAAAAAAATTTTCACAAAATCCGTTTTTCAAAGGGGTGCGATTCTGCATTAGCCCCTATACCTATTGGTTGAGCTGAATCAAATTGAAATGATTTAATTAAGAAAACACATTTAGTTACGTTATATGGCCATGCTTTAAGATCGTTACGGCCTGGAATACAAGTCGGGTGTTTTATCATGTTACTTGTCAATCCCGGGAAAATTATTGATACTCAAGCAGACTGTTCTGAGACTTACTGAACTCCGTATATTAAAAGACTACGTCTCACGCACACACATTGAAAATACACGCATATACATGAATACACACACAATGAAAGACAGTAAAAATTCCCTCAAAACTGTTGTGGCAGAAGTCAACATCTCTGAGATTGAAACAAGACATTTACGGCCGTAAATAGACTACACCCAACAGCACAGAAAGGAAAACCTATGTAGGTTAGGCGTGACGAAGAAGTCGAACCGTTTCTCTTGCCAAACAATACTGATGCAAGATGGTCGAACCTTACGTTAAAATGTTATTTACCTAATTTCTAAATTAATTCAATTCTTCGATCTTTCTGGGCAAATATATCTCATATTTTCATAGAAATTTTCTCTTTTCATCAATTGTTGTAATAAATCTTTTACAATTGACATTAGTGCTAACCCAGACAGTCTTCTTTCTCCTGTCGCATTTCTTTGGTATGTTTTGATTCTACTTAATGCAGAAAAGGATCGCTCTACAAAAGCAGTGGTAGACGGAATTGTCAAAATCAACTTGCACAGATCGAAGAGTTCTGGCATAGCTTCAACAAGGTCACTGTTGTAAATGTAACTCATTAAATGACTTAACTTCGCTTTTTAAAAATCTTTCATTGAATACGTCACATTGAGCTCACTTTGTAATCGAATTACATCAAAAAATCTGCCATAAGTGATTTTTAAAGAATCTAGTGTCCACAGGAAATTGTTTGCAATATTCATCAACTTTGTTGCAATTCAAAAGTTCCTTCAATTTAAACTCTTCTAAGGATGAATATCGTGCTTTTATTTGGTCAACTACTGTACTGATAATTTTGTTACAATGCATTCTAATAATGTCGTTGAGGCTCAATAGATATATTTTTGGATCTCTGAATTCCGATTCCTGCATCGACTTCATATTTTCCCCCTAACATATCATAAAAGATTGAAAAATTATCAAGTTTGTTTTCGAGTACAGTTCTAGTTTTATCTATTTGCTCTTTACAATACACTATGTCATGACTTTTACTCTGGATATTAAATAAGACGTCAGTAAAAGAAAAAAAATGTCACTGAATACTTCTAACAAAAATAAGAAATCGCTGGTTTGACAGACCAGTGAAGATAGAAGCTGTATCTAGACGACTTTCCATTTTTTTGTCATATTTACTGATTAAATATACGAGTTCTTTGGTCACCCACCGTTTATAATTAATTGTTTTCCATCGAAGTCTCTCTTCGAAAAACTATTTCTCAAAATATCGTTTATAACACACATTTCACTCATTTCGAAAAAAGTAACACACGTATAAACATCTGCATAAATTGTAAGTAAATTTCAAAAAAAGAAAGAAAAAAACGGAAAAATAACGTTACTCAAATTAAATATTTTTGTTTTCAGAACACTCCATAAATATAATAGTGCAAACATGTTTTGGATAAAAAATTCAAACTTACCGCCATGCTGTTCCAAGAATTATGACTAATTATAGCAGTTCTTGAGAACTGCTCTACTTCCAGTCAAAATTTAGAACCAGCTAACAAAGAGATAGAAAGGTAGGGTCATGCTATTATCACCACGCATGACTTCCTATGATAAATTTGTGGAATCACTGACATAGAGAGGAAGGGGGTACAAAATATATATGCTATCGATCTTGGCATATCTTTTGACAGGTCACTAAGAGAGAGAGAGAGAGAGAGAGAGAGAGAGAGAGAGAGAAAGAGAGAGAGAGAGGAAGGAAGGACAAACTAACATAGATAGGGAGTTAGGGAGTGTCTATATGCAGGATCCTCAATGCATGCCTTCTGAAAGCAAAAGTACTAGTCACTGAGAGAGGGGGAGGGGAGACAGAATATTTCGAAAACAACTGGATGGATTTTCCTTCGCAAGAAAGTAACTATTTTATCTAATTTTCCGAT
>NC_068985.1:86308655-86311284 GCF_001194135.2 Octopus bimaculoides
ATATATATGCATGTATATATATATGCATGTATGTGTGTGTGTGTGTGTGTAAGGTGTTCTTATGAAACAGTAATATTCAAATATTTTTTCCTGCTTTCTTTATTTTTCATTGAACGAAAAAATTCATTTATTAACACTTTGATCTGTGGCAGATCTGCAATGAATTTTAACAAAAAAAAAAAAAAAAGAGAGAAAGAAAAAAGAAAAGCAAGGGAACCACAACAAAAACACTGAAAAACAACAATAAAAAGCAATAAGAAAGAAAGTAAGAAAGTTAATAGATTGAAAGGGCAGCAACATCCATAGAATATGAAAGCCAAAGAAACCTGTTAGAAAGATGTAAACACATTAGATAGGAAATGCCAAAAACTGTTCGTGGTATCTTGAAGGCTTTGATTTATGTTAGGCTTCCATGATCTTGCTCATCTCTGCCAATGGAGTCTGATTTGGTAGTAAAAGATACTTTCATTCTGAAGCTCTATTGCAGAGAAGTTACACCACCAAACTTCTTCTACATCCGTAAGTTCACAATGTGTTGTTGTTTGGAAGGAATTTTTAAGTAAATTTTCCTTGGATATTGAACATGGATATCGGCCTGATGATGGCAGGGCCTTGTCTTCTTTCTTTCTAAGGCCTTACTGTTTGCTGGGTTATCTTTCAGGCCTTTCAGTTCTCACTTTGGCTTCCTTATCTTGAATTTCTACTCTGAGTCTTTGAATAATCTAGCTATAAGAAGTAGATCATCAGTATATAGGAGTCCCCACAAGCACCTGGTCTGTTTTATGGTTTGAAGCACTCAGCAGAAGTGGGTTAAGGACTGAGCCCTGTCTGACTCCAACTGCTACACTCGCTGCCATACTTGATGCTTTAGTCTTATTGACTGCATCGCAGTATTTGCTTTGCAACCCGTTGTATCATTGCTATGTCTCCTGCAGTTGTACCACTTAGAGGAATTGATAACACCTCTTCCAGATACAAACCTAAACTTCATTCCTCTCGGCTAATTCTGTTCCTAATAAATTGTACCATAACTTTTACAACCCAATCCATCACTTTGATGATCCTGAAATGTCCCCTTTCTCTCGTGTGTTTCCCTTTGCTCTTATAAAAGCTGATGAAGATACTGTTTGACTATGGCCAATGGGGTTTGTTGAAAAGCTGTGGGCCCTTGCATCCTTTTCTATGACAATATAGTGTCTGTACTCTAGATGGAGTAACTGCGACCTTTGACCCTGTGTTGTGACATTCCATTCAGAGAGTAGTGTAGCTTCTAACTTCAAAGTTGTGTATATCCATGTGTGTATATTCTATGTCTTCACTCTAGATCCTTGGTTCTTTTCTTCTCTTTTGGTAGCTTATCTTTTGGCATAACAGTATCGGATTATCTAGAGCTCCACTGTTAGTTTGATGCCATGAGGTGACCATAATCGGCAGCAGTAGTCCAGGCAACTGAGTTCTCTATGGAACCAATTTGGTCTCCTTTTGCTGGTTGTGAATGATCTCAGCATTCAATCCACCAGTCATTTGCACATTATTGCTATCTTTGTGATATACACACAGAACAATGCATCATTACTCGTATGGATTTCCAGAATAATCTCTGATTGTGACGCTGGGTTTACAATAGCCATAGCTGCTGTGTTTTCTGATTACATACATCTACACACACACACAATGTTCAAAATTGATATGTGGAAAACTTTGTCCTGATTTCTTTGTCTGCTTGAACCGACATGTGTGATGTATGTTTATTCTTTCTCCGAGTGAATAACAACACAGCTAGAAGAGGACACCTGCTCTTGCTCGTAAGGATACTCTGAAATTTGTATGTTTGCTGACTGGACCCAAGAGAAGTGACCCCTTATTGGGGCACTTAATTGTGTTTTCTTTCCTTTTATTCTGGTGTTGTCATTTTTGCTTCCTCATAATCACATTTATTCAAATCTTTACAGACATATTTAGCAAAATTATTTCTTGTGAAGTCACCTCCTCTGTAGAGAGAGAGAGAAAGAGAGAGAGGAAGAGAGAGAGAGAGAGAGAGAGAGAGAGAGAGAGAGAGAGAGAGAGAGAGAGAGAGAGAGAGAGAGAGAGAGAGAGAGAGAGAGAGAGAGAGAGAGAGAGAGAGAGAGAGAGAGAGAGAGAGAGAGAGAAGCAAACAAATGAACTGACAATGTTACAGAGAAACATAAAATCAAACACACAACTTTGCCCATTTAAAAATTCCTCACAGGAATGAACTCACAGACACACACACACTTCTTCATGCAATAAATATATAATTACACACAAACACACATAGAAACACATTTAAAGAACCTAGATATGCATAAAGCAATCCACAAGGCACAACCACACACACTCCGATACACGCAAACTGTTTAACACGAAAGTATTCCTATATACACATATAGAAACTGATATACATACTCACACACAGGCACCTACATAATCAGGTACATATACATATGTATATTCAAACACGTAATACACACATATATACACAGACATGTTAACATACAAACACGCGCAGACAAAAAAATAAACACATTCACCAGAAACACAATTACAAACAATGACGCACAATCACACACACACACACACACACACACACACACACACACACACACAC
>NC_068985.1:86312081-86316218 GCF_001194135.2 Octopus bimaculoides
TTTACCGTTTTCTTTCTTTTCTGATTTTACTTGATAACGAACAACTGCCTGAAACGTCAAAAACTCTGTTTTTTTTTCTTTTCTTATTTCTCCCTTTTGCCATTCAGCTATAGGAAGCAGCAGAGAAAACTTACACATTTTACTTGCTCATTGTGTGGAACTAGTAAAATTAAGCAGATGGTTGTGGTGTCTTTATGAAGTTCACTTTTTATTGTTTCTTTTCTCACTTCCTGTCATGTTTTCCAATGGTGTACTTGGTGTGTGTGTGTGTTGGCTGTTAAAACATTGACCAAGACTGGTTAATCTGAGGGTATTTTTTGTCACACTCTCACACTTTGTACACGTAATATCTTCATCATTTATGTCCGTTTTCCAAGCTGGCATGGATTGGGCATTCATTCATGTTAATTTATTTTGTTGCTTAATTTTGTATGCAATAATATTTTACTCTGAGTTCAAGTCCTTGCTATCAGTCATTTCTAACTTCCCCCAGTTTCATGATCATAAACATTCCACCTTATCATAAACCATAGAGGGAGGAAAAGAAATTATTCAGAAATAGTTTAATATTCATACATATTGTACACTTAAATACTAACTCATCATATGGTGTCTATGAATATTGACTAATAGGTATATACTGGCATTAATAAAGGAGTATCGAGGTAAAAGAATATTCTAATTATATATTAGTAAAATTATATTCTAAGGAGTTTTTTTATATATGTAGTAAATATATCAGGATAGTTTTATATACGCTAAGTATAAATTAAAAGCGATACAAAGATTTGCTTGATTTATTTTTGAATAAATAAAAGTTAGTTGCATAAAACGATTGTACGGCATTACCTCAGGACATCCTTGTTGCTTATTTTGATTATATATATATATATATATCATCATCATCGTTATTTAACGTCCACTTTCCATGCTAGCATGGGTTGGACGATTTGACTGAGGACTGGTGGACCAGGAGGCAACACCAGGCTCCAATCTGATTTGGCAGAATTTCTACTGCTGTATGCCCTTCCTAACGCCAACCACTCCAAGAGTGTAGTGGGTGCTTTTACGTGCCACTGGCACGAAGGCCAGTCAGGTGGTATTGGTTATGGCCATGCTCAAAATGGTGTATTTTACGTGCCACCTGCACAGGAGCCAGTCCAGCGGCACTGGCAACAACCTCGCTTGAATGTCTTTTCATGTGCCACTGGCAGAAGTGCCAGGAAGGTGACGCTTGTAATGATCATGCTCAAATGGTGCTATTTACGTGCCACTGGCATGGAAGCCAGACAGCTGCTCTGGCAATGATCACGTTCGGACGGTGCTCTTAGCACTCCACTAGTACAGGTGCCATCACGATTTCGCTTTCACTTGCCCCAACAGTATATATATATATATATATATATATATATATATATATATGTAAATGTATGTAGGCATGCATATGTGTGTGTCTTTGTCTTCCATCACTACAACTGGTGTTGGTGTGTTTATGTCCCCGTAGCTTAGCGTTTCAGCAAACAAGACCAATAGAATAAATACCAGGTTAAAAACAAAAAAAAAATAAGTTCTGGGGTCAATCCATTTGGCTAAAAATTTTTCAAAGTGGTTCCCCACCATGGCCACCATGCTGATGACTGAAACAAATGAAAGAAAAACAAAAAATCACAGATCAGAAATTACTTCTGATTGGATTTTAATATTTGTTTCAGCCAATCACTTTTGTGAGAGAAAAATTTCTAATTTCCTTCTTGAAGTTTTTGCTTTTTCCACAAGTTATTTGATTATGAACTATGCAGCTCAACAAGATATATGCATCACTTCATACAAACACAAAAATATAAAATAAAAATAAATGATTTAAAACATGGAATTAATTTAGAAACGTGTTCCATGGGCATAGCCAAGATTTCAGTTAAAGGAAAGGGAGGTTGTTAATTATTTAAATGAATCCATCATTAGCTGTCTAATTTGTGAAAATTAAAATAAATGTTGGATAATTATTATATTTGCATAAAACTGCAATCAGGTTTGTCTGAACCTGTTGAACTGCAAATGGCAGTGTATGCACATTCATCCACATAAGTGCACACCAACAGAATTTCTTTCAAATATTCGTAACTATAAAATATAATATCAATGGTTTTTATGTCTGTTTTTCCATGCTAGCATGGGTTAGACGAATATATTACCAAGGCATTGTTTATGTGGCTGGATGCCCTTCCTGCTGTTGGACCCTAAATCTGTTTTTCAAGTAGAGGATGTTTTATTCCACGTATTTTTGAAGGAACAAACCCAGCAGATGACCTATTGACAGGAAAAGAGCAACAATGTCAACACACAAAGTTGAGTGATTTTTTGGAGAAGCAAAAATGTAGACACACACACACACACACACACACACACACACACAAAGATGTTTATCAGTTCCCCTTTATCAAGTTCTCTCAAAACACTCCCAATGTTTTGGTCAACCTGGGGCTACTATACAAGATGCTTGCCCAAGGTGCCTGCCAAAAACTACACACCAATACCTATAACTAGTTCAGAAGAAGCTTGTTTTAATGTTGCTGATGTTTAGCCACAGGCCATCCTACAATGAGCAGATCTATGATCAAAGGCGTCCCAAACCTGTCCTCTTCATTATTTTCTATATCAGGGACCGTATGATCCAACATACCATTGTTGTACTTATTTAATCCCAGCTCAACCTTGATTATTCAGACTCAAGATCAAAAGTGTTCCACTCATGACCATTCCATCTGTTTGTATATCAATAATTACAACCTCCAATGTGTTCTTCCTATTTTTTAATGTAATAAAATATGATTTGAAGGAATTTGGACTGCTATTTTGGGAAGGTATCGTGACTGCAGAAAGGGTTCTCTTTTATCATCTTGCTTCCATTTATTAACATTTTGGTAAATATCATGGGAAATAGTTCTTATGATTACAGAACAAATAGGAACAAATGGAGACATACGAAATGTGGAATTTGTTATTTTAATATTTCAATATTTCTCTATTTTTCTGGAACCATATTGGCTGTTTGAATTGCTCCATTTGTGAACCCTTCTATCTGGAATATATCCAATTTCCCAGATTGTCATTCTTATTGTACAGCTACGTTCTGCTCTGAGAGAGCAGATAATGATATGGAAGGGGCTAGAGTAAAGAGCCAGGCACATTAGATTCACTGATGGATTATTTTGCTGCTTTCTAAGTCTCTTGTCTGTCTTTTTAGCTGGTCTGTCATTTTAGTAATCCTGTTACTGTTGTGTTTTTGTTGTTGTAAGGTTTACAAGAAATCTGCAATTCTGGCAATGAAAACACTTGAGTATGTTAGTATTAAGTTTATTGTTGTGGAATACTTATAGTCAGCTTCTTATAATGAAACCATTTCTATCAAGAATTGACAACAAGGTGCAAAGAATTCCATGCCTTGATAACGTGGCACTGTGCGAAAGTACTTCCATCTCTACTACTGTATGTCTTATAGAAAAGTATGTTTGCTAAAAACGTACACGACATAAAAAATAAATGTCTTTCCTGATGAAGAAGTGACAAGAAATCCATTTTTTTATACACGATATGCTGCTATAAACTTGGCATTCGGGATTTTATAGTGAAATTATTCCATGGAGAAGAAAAGCTAAAACCTCAAAATAAAATGGTTATATTCAACAAGATAGAGTTTTCTTAGCGTCATTTTTTTTTCACTCAATAAAAAGAAAGTACAAAATATAAACAAAAAGGAAAAAAAGACAGAGGAAGGAAATTAAAGAAAGAAGAAAATTTGCTTTTATTTTTTGAAATAGATAAGAGAATCTATTTTTTTTTATTTCTAAGGAGTAAATGATAAAAGAAGAGAAGTGAGAAGACCTGAGACAAAGGCAAACAGGAAATGGAAATTTGGGAATATACAATTATATATAATCACACATACAAACACATGCATACATACACAGACGCACACATACACATATGTGTGTGAGTGTGTATTTATATGTATATATATGCATAATATATATAAATATGTATAAATAAATATATATGCATAAATAAATATGTATATATATATAAATAAGTATTAATATATGTATATATAAATAAGTATATATATATATATATATATAT